>NW_006912185.1:0-18708 GCF_000523435.1 Bipolaris zeicola 26-R-13 | reverse complement strand
GAGGTACAGGGCTTATTAGCTGAACAGGCGGGTAGCAGTCGTGGTGATGGTGAGAGTGCGTCGAAGAGGGTGCGAGGGGAGAGGCGCTGCGGGCGTTGCAAGGAGACTGGGCATAATGCGCGCACCTGTATAGTAGAAATTGATAGTGCTAGTGATAGTGATAGATCTGAAGAGTAAATTGGCTTATTACGATTTTTGATATACTGTGTTAAATGGCTGTGATAATGTTGCGAAGTTGACGCGTTGATAGGGAGTGATCAGCTCGCTTGTGAAACACGTTATACTTATACGTCAATTCCTTGCAGTCTGCAGTTTTCCTGGACAGTGCGTCCCGGGAAAGTATCGGCATTAAAAGTGCACACCGGAAGGTTGAAGATGCACTTGGCGGTGGAGTCAATCGGCAAGATCTCTGGGGTGAAAAGCTGCACACCGTGTTCGTCGAAACAATCCGAGGGACCTTGCAAGAATGTTTCTTTGGAGATCCCATACTTTGTTATGATCACATTCGGGATGTCAAATGGACTGTCATCGCCTATTCGTAGTGTGAAGGAATTTGGGCGATCAGTAGCCGAAGTGCATAACTCCGAAGGCTGATCTCCGTTTGTGCAGCTGTCGGCAGGGATGGTGGCCCTGTAGATATAGGCCTTTTGTGCTTGTAGTAGGAGAGCAATAGAGCGAAGCTTCATACTATCTGCAACCTTTTTCTGCATATCTGTTTCCGTGAAGTTTTGGGCGACACCCAAGAAGCTACCGCCGGCCAAAATGGAATTGATACCAGACGTTGGGTTGTTGATCTCAGCGTCGAGTGTAGTTCGGAGAGAACTTGCAACGGTAGATTGGTAGTCTTTGACTGCGGTAGCGATGCTCACGCCAATGTCGCTCCATTTGATAAAGAGATTTGGTTGTTCCGGGGGCTTCATTTGGTTGGTAAGGAAATTGGCAACCACCCCAGAAACAGTGTTCACTGTGGCCAGGGCGCCAGTGAATGGAACGGCGCTCAGGGCAGAGGTGACCAGAGAAACCATGTCTTTGAAAGGGGTAACATCGTCTGTAGGTTCGGGCCAGAAGTCGGCGACAACGGCAGGTATTTCTAAGGACATAATGGAAGCGGCAAAGGAGATGGCAGTATTGAGCGAATTCATGTAGCTGTTATAGTTTTGAACTGCGACCAAGGCATACCTGTATTGCTTATTTAGCTGGACGTCCGAAAGTACAATTATATTATAGTGAAATCTTTGACATAGATCATGGGCAAGCTTACCATGCAGGAAGAGAGACCGGAAGACAAGGTTGGCCGGCGTTGCAAAACTGGTCAAGCCCACTGGAAGAACAGTTGTTAGTCCATTTTCCTTCTACCTAGCATCGCAGTAAACATATCAAGTACTCACCAAAAGAAGTTGGGGGCTCCTAGTGATGAAGCGAACCCCTGAACATTGTTTGTAGTAAGGTTCGGAGCGGCACCCGCGAGAAAACCATCAAGATCTAGTTTTTTCCATGTCGCCTCGTTCAATGCTTCGGAGGGGCAGGAAGCACTTCCACCTTGAGGCAAGGCGATAGGATTTGCTGTGGTGAGCCGAAGCGCTGAAAGCAAGGCAAGGAAGTGTGGTTTGCAATACATGACAGTGGTTCGTGTTCTTGAAGAAGAAAGTTAAAACGAAAGTAGAACCTGTCTGAGACAATGAAGGTAACAGTTTGGTGTCTGTTAAAAGAAAGAAAAAGTGAGAGTATTTAAAGTGTAAGAATGTCCTACTGGTTGTACACAAATCACATCTCGCCCAGTGAACCCACAACTAAGGCATGACGATACGAAGAAATCGTCAAAACATGTAAGGTTCCAGGTTAATTCATGTTTCCTAGGCGTGTAATCCCGACTTTCTAGGCGTTTTATGCCAAGTGCGAATTCGGACGTATAAGGCCGGGTTACTGCATAGCAGAGAGATTCGGTTTATAACCTCATTGGAAACATGAAACAGTTTATTTGATACATGGTTCACTATAGAGCCAGCTATCCCCACCGACCCGAGCAGGAGCTATGGACATGAGGTCGGCTGATTCGCAATGGCAATCGTCACTAACTTAGTGCGTGCACTAGCCCCACCGGTCATATACCGGCGCCCGCTCCACACAAGATAATACACTTTCCGACGCTATCCCACTTTTGGTAGCCGTGCAAACTGCGAAGAGCGGAATAGCGTGCCGAGACATATGTCGTTTTATGTGTCAAGGTAATGCCTGTACGACTAGCGTCGCAGACACCCCAGCTCCCTCGTCAGAATCTGGGGTAAATGAACAGGATCATGACAATAATAGGCCGACTCTGCACATTTCTGGCTAGATGATCTTGTAAGCAGCCAGGCGAGATGCGGCAGCAGTATGACCTCACTCAATGCACGCAGTCTCTTGGATCATGCAACCAAGGATTGGCCTGCTTGACTTCTAACACAGTGCCGTCTTTTCCATGTAATATCATCTTGCTCTCCCGTCTCTATAACCTAAAAATAATTGATTACAAATTTAGCATTCGTTGCTTTATTGAGCTAGCAAGACTCACTAGTAGGCTCGATGTTATTCAGCTCAACGTTAATTCCGTCAACTCATGCGATTCGTATGGTAGATTGACCCCGCAAACGCGCCAAACATCGCATGTTTGTCATATAGACTAGGTAAGAGGCATCACTTAGTACACAAAACGGGTTACTAGTGCCTTTTAACTTGGCACTAAGGCCTGTGCGGTAGCAGGTGTTCGCTGCTGGGTGGCATGTCAGAGGTGCTGTCTCATCTCCCTCACAACCTTGCCAAAAGCATCTTACTCAGCAATTTCCGCTTTTTAGGATAACCCTTCTCGCGTAGCTTGAGCTATAAATATACTTCCATTCTAAATAGTTACTCGATAGTTGCCCTAGCACTAAAGTCTCTTACGCGCAGTAGCAGTAGTCTTGGCAAGGTGATGAATCACGAGGTGGTATTTCAAACTCATTATCACGAACGCTCTGGCATGTCTTGTAGAGTTCTTGGATTTTATGAGCGTAAGCAATAAAGGAGCTATGTGCTATAGGAGTAGACTTCTCAGAGGCTTGAAAGAGACGTTTATCTTCTCAGGTGGTAGCACGCTCTTTGGGCGCGCGAGCTTATCCAATCCCCCCTCACAATTCTATTTAACGTACATTCTAAGAACCTCCCATAAAGCATATAATTGTATTTATCCACTGCGTGTATATTTGCGTGAATACTACCATTTAACTCGACAATAGCAATTCCAATACACTCTTGGATCTGCGCGTAATTTCCGACGCATCACAATATATTGTTGAAGAGCACAATTGAGTCAAAGTGGTGCAGCGTAGCAAAACGAACGTTGAATGGAGTAGAGCTCAGTTCGGAAGAAGCACGTAGACCCTGCAGGGTGACCACTAATCCATAATAATGCTGCCAAATGAGCGATCATTCGAACTACTCAGATCATAGATCGAGCGTATCAAGTCGTTGTTTGCCATCAGAAGGATGCAACCCGGCTTACCTACGAGGGGAGTGAAAAAAAATTCACCCTCGTCATCCATCAAGACTAGCGGTCGCGTGTTTAGGTCGATCATCTCAGGTTCGCCTTAGGTTTCCCATTTAAACAATCGCGACTACATCATCGCAAGTGACTACATGCAAATGTGCTTATGATGAGCTTTATCGGCATCGTAGATGCGGAGATGATTGCTTGGATTTCCCACACTGGGCGGGGCGCACTCACAAGTCCCTGAATTGAACTTCCTTTAAATACCTAAATCGAGAGCAACGCACTGATATTGTCGGATCTAGATCCGGAACACTAATTTTTTTCGCTCGACCGCTTCTCCAGTCTTTGACAGAACCTTTCCTTATCTATGATCGTACACTCAACTGTTTCCTCCCTATTGGTCATGATACAGAGCTACCTAAGCACTAGGGCAGCTTGTGGCTGACCCCCACCTACATAGGCGTTTGTCCCCGAGCCGCGTGTACGCCACCCCCAACCGCGCTCGCCCTACATTCAGGAACCGACTGCTCATTCGTCTGCACATAGATGGTATCCATATCACCTAGTTTGTATATTCTACTACCTATGTAGTCAGAAATAGAAGTGGGCGTCTTAAATATCCTCATCAATTTACGCATATCCTCATAGCTAGCTTGTAATTTCTACTAATTGTAATATCTACCTATGCACCCTAATTGGGATCAGCGTCTTATTTGTACAGATTGAAGATGTGGCAAGATGCTTGCAATATGGCCTACAAAAGCTCAGTAGCCGCCCTCTAGGGTACACTGTTCAAAAGTCAACAAGGGATAATTTCAGTTCAATCCTTAAGTCCCGCACATGCGCATAGATCAGGGCCTCGATTTCCAAAATAGAGATTAGTATCAGTGGAAAGGAACGCTTATTCCAGCAAGATGGTCTCGAATGGATAGTCGTTGACGTCAGATGCCTCTCCATACATAACTCCGTACACATATGCATCGCATACGAGGTGGTAAATAGCGTGCCGACCGTGATTAGCAATTGGACCTCGTAAAACGAAAGGTACTGGGGCCCCAGAGATGAGGCATACTCGGTCGCCTTTTCTGATGCTCCCGTTTGCCATTCCAAGACGGCCCCCTTGGGTCGTGAATAGTCTTCTTGAACGGCCAATTCCGGACCTATGCATGTGCGCATAGAACCTCGTGATATTGCTATCTTCTTGAGAAGAAAAACGTAAAGCGCCTTTCGATTCCTGGAAAGCCTCAAATGCAGCAGCTTTCATTTCATCAGACAAGTTATTGGAATTATTAAAACCTTCGGCAATTACGGTTTCAAAGCATATCACAGAGGCTTTTTTCAAGACTGGGTGACGGTTCTGCCGTCTCAGCATCTCTATTCCTTCATTTATCATGTCATATTGGCGTTTTGCAACTGCTTGCTCATCGAGAAAAGTAGACTCCACAGAACAGAGTCCAGGCTTGGACATCTCTTCAATGGTATCTATGAAAGCCGTCTCAAGAAGAAGGCTCAAACTGCCTGGGGGCCCTCGGTGTAATAATTGTTGCTTTTTTCTAGATTCCGAGGCTGCTTCTCGGATGTCTCTTGGCGAAGTAGCCTTGAAGTCGTTATGTAGGGTAAATGGCGGGGCGAAGAAGGTGCATGAAAAGTCCGGAACCCAGGTAGGGACCGAGCCAAATAATGTTGGTCCATCGATTCTTGGATTAGCGAGTCCGGCGTAACCCAGAATGCGATAATCGTAAAGAGAAGGGGAACACGCCACCATCGCTTTTGTAAACACGTTGCCGATAGCGTCCGTATAGTCTGGTTTCAGGCCATGATAGGCTGCGAGGCCGAGAAAAGCGAAAACCTTATCCCGTGGGTCAGTCGCCTTGAAGGACTGGAATTCCAATAGAATATCAGTAAGCGTAACTCGTGGCTTGCCGTCATTCTTTTGGATCAATTCTCTGTGAGCGCATAATTTCGGAAATTGTTTGAAAGCTGGCAGACTGGTCCGGCCCCAGTCGGAAGGAATCGAATATGAATCTGGAAGGCTGTTGTAGTTCTTGCGCCTAACCTCCAGATAATCTTTTAAGAAGGGCAGAGACATTCCTAGTGCTCCGGAGAGAAATAATACCTTGCGCGCGAGGCATAATTCCTGAACGATCCAAGCTCGCTCGAACCAGGGAGACTGCAAAACCCGCCCAAATAGATGATCACCGACTCCTCCGAACCTGCTGATGTTGTCAAGTGTGGCATTGTTGTGAATGTAAGGAGACGTTAAATATGACCAAAGAACTGACTCTTCATCGTGAGTGAGATCCCCGTTTCCTAGCCAAACGAGGACACACCGAGCTGCTGCGTAAATGTCTCCCATCATACTGACTTGAACGCCTTTCTCCTCGCAGTCTTCCTGGTTGATGCAAATCGCGTCTAGCCAGATTGGGAGGCCGCTTGCAACCCCAGAGATATGGCGTAGGATAGAATAGACGGTTCTGGTAACTTTGAGATAGGCTCTGGATGAAATTGGCAGGTTCTCTGTTGGTATTTCACCGCCCCAACAGTACGATATGGCAACGAATCTTCCACGTATGGCCTCGATCGAGGTTTCGCTGAGGTGAAATCTTACTTCGTTGGAGTTCAATATCGCTGAGTACCCCAGTAGCCGAATATTCCGAGCACATTGAAGTTTAGGGTATTTGTACACCGATAGCCCGTCTTGATCATCTAGCTTTCTTGCGATTGCAATGTCTCTTGCTGGTTGGAAGAGAAGAAGATGGCGTTCATTGTGAGCTACGACTTCATCCACCATGAAGTCAGGATCGTATCTGATTATAAAGTCATCCATCGTACTGTCCATTTCGAAGAGATCGCACTTCTTCTGGTGGAATACTTCACACTACAGTGAAACTCAGTAAAGCAGGTTCGGAGTTCCCGGCTACGAGTGCAACCCGTCAGCCAGGTATGGGCGCGAAACTTGGACGCAAGGTGATGAATTGCATCTGCGCGTCCGGTTGTTTCAAATAACCTTTATTAGAACCGCTTGGTCCATGTCAAGACACTGCAGTCCATATAAACTCGGAAAGTGGGAATGCTATAGCACAAAGCTAATCAGCGTTGATTGTTAGACGCTGCAATGCTGCTTTAAAGCGCTAGGCGCCACCAACATGCCAAGGGGCTCAACACATATGGGCAATGATACATTGGCTCCTATCACAAGGTTAATATACCGAAAACAGAACTCTGGCTCCAGTTTAATATAGCCTATAACTTGGAAAATGATGGATCTCGTAGCGGACGGCGTAGGGATATAGTGGTCTGTATCTCTGCTTGCTAAGCAATTGAAAAATCGTGGGGAATTGGGGTTCCCCGCTGGAGAGAACCTTGTTTTGTATTCGCTCACGCATATCTATTCTAATTACATTCATACATAATAAAATTTTGGTGTCGCATTCTTTGCATCTTTGACAAGCGCTCTACTATTTTTCTGTACTACTGAGGACAGCTGTCAAAACCTGGTTCAGTTCGGACCAATCCGATCCCACCCAGGTTTAGCTAGCTGCACTCAGTTACTCTAGAGATAATTACATTTATACATGGCGAACAATCACTAAAGTAGCTTGCTACTAATTTGTCGGGTGGGAACACTACTGTTTGCGCTCCATCGATATTGATCCATATCGTGCTGTATCTCATTCCAGACAATAGTGTTATACTATAGAACATCCGTTCTACATAGTTGTGCGGCTAGAATCTTCCTTCCGTACTGGAAGCTTAGGCTGCATAACCTGCAAATATTTAACTTCTGTAGCCTACAGAAAGGCGAACAGCATGTACTGGAGTGCTAGCGGTTCTGATTTATCGTCGCGCTCATGGAGACTTGAATGCTCTGCCCACGTTAACTGCAATTCATCTTCGGGTCGCGTTTGAGTTGTCTCTGAGAATGGCCTCGCAACATGACGATCAACATTTGGTGTGCCACGAGCGGGAAGAAGCGAGAAGTATCACAGTGGCTCATTACCTGAACGAATATCGCCAACGCCTGAACGGTGCCGGCGATCATGATCAACACGACACGATCCACCGAGCGATTGCGGACGAGCCTGCAGGGGATCATACAAATCTAGGAGTTTGTACAGCGGCTATTTGGAGCACAAGTCTGCGTCTTCAAGAGCAATCGCCTGCCTGAACAGTATTTGAAAACTTGCGTGATAACTATCCCGCTAGCAAAAGTGGTACCGAGTCCGCTGGGTGTCTCCGGCTCATCTCCCAAGTTGGAGCTGAATTGGGTGCAGGAGTCTTGGAGCGATATGCATGGTCATCCCGAGCACGCAGCTTTCTCGAACAGTTTTAGGCTGTCCTCAAGTTCTATGCAGACTAGGCAACGGCTTTTAGATACCTCAACGCAGTACTGGTGCTTTGGCATGAGTTAGTCCTCTCGGGGAGACTTCCAGTCAAAGTCGATGATAATGACATCTGCAGAGGTATGGGTGAAGTCAAAATCACGTCAAGATACGAAAGGGCACCAAGATGGACATATTCAACTTTATGGGGCTCCTGACCAAGTTATGCATCTTAGTATACAAGAACTTGCTTGAACCAAACCAAGCTGAAGTCCCAACGCACCATGTTTGACCTTTCAGTTTTGGTCCTACCGAAAATTGATCGACTGTTGCATCAAAATAGGGACAAAGTTTCTAGAAGGACAACTTTACACAGCCGAACGCATCGTACATTTAGGAGCACTGAAGCTGATGTAAGCAAGGATGAATCAATGTTCTTTTGTGCTCTGCAAAATAGACGAACCATGTTCTATAGCGTTATCATGAAACAACCAAGTTGCATCCGATTACCGCACTCGACGGATAGATTTCCTCGTACTCTGTCCGCCACTCAAGCCTTCGCCTTGAGATATGTTTGCGTCATCCCAGCAATGATGCCTTTCATGCTTCTAAATAAGCGTGCCAGCTGACCGAACAAACCGAAGCGTATCATTTACATACTCAGTCTATGTCCATTGAGAGCTTTTCCCTCCAGGATTCGGTTCTCAGAACCAGACGACATGAATCAAAATTGAGGCCACAATCCAGGAAGCGGCGTACTCAAGCCTAGAGGCATGCTTTGTAATAGTTCAGGTCAAGTCCAAGCAATAGTAACCAGAGCACTTTTACTTCCAAACACCCCTGACATCGCTCCAAGTTTCTCGGACCCATTGCTTGGACCTGGTCCTAGCATGCCTGAACCTCGTCGTGGTTGATCGCCTGTTTGGTTCAATCTTGCCGCCTTCGAAATCCATCGACTGTTTTTGTGTATTCGGAGGTTCTGCATATTTTTGTGTGGCCTGCAGTTCGGCAATGGAGTGTAATGATGGGGTCATCGATACTTCCTGAGCCTCCGCCTGTAGCAACTTGCCTTTTATAGCTGGCTCTGTAGCGGTGGCTATAGGCTCAATCGATATATCATCGTAGTCGCTGTGACTATCGTCATGCTCATAGTTCTCGGGCTGTGCTTGCTCGGACCGGGATGATCGGGCCCCGTTGGTGTCGCGTCCTTCGACTGATGAAGTCTCTTCTCGGCTGTCGAGTGTTAAATGCGAAGAGTATCTGCGCAATGTGTTGTTCGTATCCGACAGCGGAGACAAATTTGGGCTGGGAGATAATTGCGGCCAGTCCTGCGAACTTTGCTCAATAGGTGATCTTTTCAGTGCTGCAACAAGGTGTTGGAGATCGACGCGAATGAGATCAATCTTCGATCGTTCTAATGGATTGCAGCGGAGCATTCTTTCCTCAATCACACTAGCCATTGCCTTCGTAAAATTTGTTCCATTTTTCAGTTGAGACAATCGCTACATCGTTGTCAGTATGATGAAAGAATCTGGTCTTGCACAGAGATCATACCTTTTGTACACATTCCTTCAAACATGCATCTTGGACGGTGTTGCTGTCGCCTTTCACGCAAAAGAATTGATCTTTTCTTACATCATCAAACTCAGGCTCATCTTCATCCTCTCGCTCGAGACCAAAGTCTTCCACATCCTGCAACCCTCGCAAATACCAAATGCAGAACTCCAGGAATACGCAACCCAGTGAGAAAATATCGTATTTTTGGGATATCGGTTCCCTGAAGTCTACCTCAGGTGCCCGATAACCCCACGTTATCCCGTCAATCAGTGCTCGAGGAACCAGCGATTTTGAGAATTCGGTATGATATCGCGCAAGCCCTAAGTCGGAAATCACGAGGTGTCTCCGGAGTTCCCCGTGTTCTTCGAACCACAGTATATTCTCGGGCTTGATGTCTCCGTGCCTTCCCCATTCATGTTTGTCTTCATTCTGAAATTCGAGGGAGTTTGACCCCTTTCTTTTCCTCTTACGCGCATGCCACGAACTAAGCCCGTGAATACGACTGACTGCTCGGGCTAGGCCAAGGCATTGCTGAGCTGCCCATAACTCATTTGAAGGGGTAGGTTCAATGGATGAATATTTGTCCCAAAACTGTTGAAGATTCCCATCTGCCCATTCAAAGAGCAGATAGAATGTATTACCATGTTGGAAAGTAAGCAGAAGTTTGATCAAATGGTTCTCCGTTTGTGCGTGTGCACATGTTTTTTCCAGGGCGTGGAGCTCTTTCCTATACGCACGCTGCTCGGACGCGTCGATCTCTTTCAGTGCAAACTTTGGATTTTCGGTAGACTGATCAGGTCAGCTACTGACGATTGGTAGGAATGACGATATTATACCCCAGGTTTTGAGAAGTTATGATGACTAGGGTGAATCTCGACTTGGTGAACTAGTCCAGTGCCACCACTTGACTTGGGCTCTATAGAGACCCAGGGAAGCCTTGTCCCGCGGTCGAGCTCATAAGAGCATAGTCCGTTCTCGTGCATATCGAAAAAAGGAACAAAGAAGACCTTCTGGTTCTCATAGAATAGCAGGCGATCGTTTCGGCTCCATCCATCAAGTATGCTGGACTTGGGATTCAGAGTAGATTCCCTTGATTCCTTGAACGGTAAGTCGTTATCCCATATATCTCCATTTATGAACTCCTCAAGATGACCGAGCCGCTCCATAGATACAAGGATGCCCAGAATCTGCGTTCGAGTCTTCTTTCGTTTTAGGCTGATGATAGCCTGAAACTTGTCCAACAACTCAGATTCTGAGGCAAACGAGAATATCTCTCCCAAAAGTAGCATTATAGATGCAGGGTTGAATATGTTTCTAAACATATCAAGAGGCAGGTACTCGCCAGCGGCCGGTTTGCTGACTTTCAAACTCTTCTCAAACATTTCTCTAAGAGTCGATTCAACCCATGCAGTCTTCGGTGAATTTGGGATATCACAAAGGATCTCACGCTCTCTTAGAAGCCCTTTCAGGGCGCGAAGACCATCTTCCTTCATCGATTCGAAGTCTAATGTGGCGGCGGCTGCACTGAAACCAAGGTCTTCGACTTTGTGCACAGTAGATGCGTCACTGCTCGGACTTTTCCTAAAGTCACTCTCATTCATGGGCCGTAAATAACCGTTGTCTTCTTTGACGGTTATATTAGGCCCACCGGGAAAACCTTCAACATCGTAGTTGAATCGCGTTGAGATCGGGCCAGGGGGTTGGCGCTGCGCACGTGACCGTGAAGGTCCAAGTGAGTTTTCTGGAGTAGGTAAAAAGCCCCTTGTATCGTTCATCTGAATCATGCTCACCCAATAAAGGTTCACCTGAAGTGACGTCCTCAAAAGATCCGTCCTTAGGCTTCCGGCCCACTGGGAAAGTCGGGAGCGGGGTGAGAGCAGTCCACTGTAGCTCTTTTGTTTGTAAGGAATAGTAGGCAGAAACGACTACGATAGACAATAAATATGAAGGGATTATGAGAGCAGCGTAACTCAGTGATCGTTCGTGAGACGAACGGCTGGGGCCTGGGGAACGTCTTAAGGCCTGTGAACCTATCCTTCGTGGAATCAGAGCCAATAGAAAGCAACTAAGCTTTCTGGTTTCTAGCTGCATGTGCGTAGAACGATAGGTCTGTGTGCAAGGCAATTCTCCAGCCTTAGGCAAGGCAATCTTGGGGCCAGAATACGCTCAGGTGGTGGTGGCGCACGCAAGTGCCTAAGCTACATTTGGCGCGAGCCTCGTGTCCCGAGACCGCACTGCCTCCACTATTGTTCCCGTCGGCTCGCCAGTTTAAAAGCCACATGTCGCGCATGGAAAATCCGCGGCTATGACCGATGTCTTCAAAGCCTGGAGCGAGTAATGTGTGGCATCTACACTGTGTACTTTGTGGAAGCGGCTTGGGATTTGTGGAGGTTGGTGTCAGCGATCATCCACCCCACTGCCCTGATTCGCGACAGGCTGAGGTATCGGGGTTGGCAGGCTATTTAGGGCAAAGAGTTCTTGTGGGTTGCCTTCTTTCATATCCACTCAAATTTGAGCCTTGCGTCAGTAGGGCGACGGAGCACGATAAACTGCTCCCAGTATTGTTGCTTTAAGCTGACTGGATGAATGACAGCATCGGAGGAATTGACCCCCTACCCTGAGAATGGAGGCAAATATGGAGTCATTCTACCACAAAATCATGTGTTAGAACGGTAGAAAGTCATTTCTTTTTTGTGTTCTCGATGCGCCAGGTGCTAGCACTAAATTGGGTAATGGTATGGTAGCGCTGGAACGAGGTTGAGACTGGGCGGTTGTTAGGCAGTTGCTGCGCCCCCAACATGGCGGCGCCTGGACGTGGCACACCCCCATCTCCGGTGTCAGGTGGCGCAAAGGCACTCAGCCCAGTTGGATGTGACCAGTCAGGCCCCGCGTAGTCCTTCTGGTTATTAAAAGGGAATGTCGACCGAAGGGTGAGGGTGGTAGGCGGTACTTTTCTGCCTACGATATTTGGCGCGATCCAGACTCAGGCAAATTTTATCGTAAAAGGTCCCCATTTCTCCATCATTTATCTCATGTCTTCACGGATCTGAATACAATGAGCAACGTTTCGTTAACCTTCGTGAGAGAGGAGGCCAACCTTTCTGTCTGGACCGAACATAGCGATCGCATTCACCCCAAAGATCTTTCGAGACATCTCTCGGATACTGTTGGTAGAGAACGGTTCAGAATATCACTACGAAAAAATATATACATCATCTACGTCGATAGGAGAAATGGTGGGAACGATGACGTGAGTCGAGCGATTCGATCGGTGGATGCTGCGGCTAATGGGAAGGAGCAGAATTGCGACCCAGGGTCTGATGAGGAAGAAGGCTCGAAGGAACAAAAGATAGGGCCCAAAACATACCAGGAAAGGTTGCAAGACATCAAGCTGGCGGAGAAGAAATTAAGCAGCGAAAGAATACCCAAGTGGTAATCGACAGGGGATTTTGAGGGAGGATGCTATTCTGATACCATGAGCCATTATAGGGTGGACTCAAGTAGCGGTTCTGGCAATGACAAAGCTATGGCCCCGGAGAGTAAGTTTCAGAGGCTGTATCTCGCATTGGGCTGTTGGATTTGATATGACCGAAAGCGTGTAACTAGATACTCATGAGCAGAATGTCCAATTTCAGCTCAATATTTTTCAATTTCTATGTATATCTAAAGAATCAAGAAGCAACAGTCTACGAAAGTATTCAATTTGCCACAAACATGACTAAATGGACCATCAGCAGATATTTACCCAAGAACCTTCATTTTCGATCACTGCTGGCTCAAGTGATGCCACTCCAACTCTTTCGTAAACAAGATCCCTTAACGCGTTACGGCTTTGATGGATAACTAGTACGTGGAGCTTCAGGTCGGATTTACCGTCTCCCATCTTGTCCCTTCCAATGACTACGCACCTCAGCTCTTCGACGGCGAACTCTTCGTTGTCGTCGAACGCAATAGTAACCAGCATATCGTACTTGGACAAGTTGATCCTCCTTGCGAAGCCCAAAAACGAAGCGGACTCAATACCATCAACCACCGAGAAAGGGTTCTGGAAATCATCTACTGCCCAATCAATTTGTTTGAATCTCAATTCAGTCGTGGCGTCCATGTATTGGATGCCCCCCTCTATCGAGAGAGACGACCATGACGGTACGCGACGACCGAGCGGCTGATCAATGCGCTTCATGCGTGTTATGTCGCGACGTTTCCAGAGTAGCCCTCGGGCGAAATATTCTTCGAAAAGGCCATAGGCAGCTCTGGTCCTGAAAGTGCGGGCGAGTCTTTCTTGCAGGCCCAGAATGGCAACTGACCGGTCTGCAGGCTTAGTAAATGCCAGACCCGAGTATCTTTCGTAGAGATCCTGGATAAGCAGTTGCCTACCATCCCGGTAATGATAGACAGCGGCTTTCGGGAAGTTTGCGTCACCCAGAAGAGCAACTTTAGAACTTTGGCAGTGTCAGCTCCAAGAAGCGACCTGTTTGGCTAGTCTAAGGCGAGCTTACTTTTCAAGGCGAGTGAGCGTCTCACAATGAATCCCGGCTCCGCATTCCCAATAGACCTGCGTCGAAGTGAAGAATATGGTCCGGCGAGACAATGCTCTTTCCTGCAGCACCCAGCCCCGGCTGTTGAGCGCGCTGAGTTCTACATCGGTGTGAAAGTCATCGATGTCGACACAGGCGTAAGTGGCTTGGGCGCTCGTTGCAGGTAACTTGATGACAGTTCGCGGTGTTCGCTCATGCAAAAAGCCATCTAGCGAAGATTCTGCTGAACTTGCGCCAATGGTGCAGTACGCCATGCTAAACACGAGCTCCATCTTAGCTGACTCACATTGCCAGTCATCGTCATCATCTTGGATGATGCATAAAGAGTCAATCCAAATATAGTCAATCCCCAAACCTCGAGCCGCAGTGACAGCGTCCTGAAAGGTAGGTGGCAGAGCCTCGAAATCGATGCCCGCCTTCAGCTGTTCGATGTTACGCTTGTATGTGCAAAATTTTTCGTTCTCTCCCAAAGGTCCCCAGCAGTGACTGAGCGCGACATATTGGCAAGAGCGAATGTTTGCCGTCTCTACAAGACGTAATTGTTGACCTATCTCAATTAGCCGTGTTGGCTTACTCTGTGTATCTTTCTCTTTGCGATGGCAGGTCTCATGGTCCGAGTCGCATACGCGGACCCATTCCTTAAGGAGAGCGAAAAATTCGGGAGAAGCTTGGCCGAACAGGATTGGCAAGCCGAACTGTGCGCCGTCTGGAATCTCTAGTTCTGGATCTTTATGGTCATGAGCACTTTTTATCCTGTATATTTGGGGTGTAACTTTACCTGGCTCACAATAAAGGGACAAAAGATTGGGACCACCTTTGAGTCCCACATGGGCAGCATCCTGACGTAATTCAATAGTCGTTGGTGCCTTGATGCCTTTGTATTCCAATGCTTCTTGCAGAAGGCTGCATAGATCACAATGTTGAGCTCTTGCTTGCAGAAATGCAACCTCGCAGAACCTTTCGAATATGGGCTGTGAGTTGCTAGAATTGCACGAACCACACAACCTCGTGGTAACCGCACGTGATATGAGTCTCGCCAGATCCCACCCAACTTTTCCGAAGAAATCGGCAGCAAAGTCATTGTCTGAAACTGAAGTCCAGTCGTCATTAAGTCTGCTTGATTGCTGTATAATTCAATCACTACCATGGCTTTCGTTGGTATACAAGGTCCACCTACAAACTGCGAAATGATGATCAGCACAGCCTTATCCCAGAGAGCCGTATACTTACTATCTAGTGACACATCGCATTACTGCGTTAGTGAGCTTGGGTAGAATCTGAAGAGTGGCTACTTACATTCTTCGCGGAAGAAGAATGCTCTGTTAGCTGGTATTCCGGCTTGAATATGAAGGGCTTACATACTGTTGGTGTGATTAGCTTCGAACTTCGATCGATATGATATGCTCAATGAATCTGACATACTTCTCGATGGTCTGTCATCCTCGATGTTTGCCTGCTCAAAGTATCTGGATTGTCATTAAAGGTGGGTGCTTGAAATATCACCTGTGGAATAATATCCGTCAGATTTTCCGGAGGCTGCTCAGCGGGGAATTCGTCGACCGGGGTTGGGGCTGGTCTCCGTTCGGGAATTGGTTTCGGAAGGTCTCTTTGTTCTGGTGGCGCAAGATTTCCTCCGATCTTAGCACTTTCCTTAGCTTGGGCAAAAGAAGGATATGTCAATTTCGACATCTTGAGATACCCCTCGCGATCCTGACTCCGCTCGTAGATATCTTGTAAGATCGGATGAATCTCACTGGCTTTATGACGGTATTCTTTTACACTCGCTTTCTCGTAGTCTGAAGACACGGGAACGATGAGTAGCTTTCCCCGTATAAGCCTGAGTATATCTTTGTAGGCTGAGCCAGCTTCCAACTGTTGGTCCAACCATCCCATAACCAAAACAACATACTTGTGGACTTCGTAAGGTTTACCATCCGCCTTCGGTTCCCGCCAAAAGTATCCAGAGGTTCCCTTCCTGAACTGCTCGAGGGCGCTATAGTCGCAGACAAGCCACACGAGAAGCTCAAGTAGAATACAGCCAAAACTCCAGACGTCATATTGACGGGAGCGAGGTTGTCCTTCGCCACGCTGCTCTTCGACCTCTGGAGGTTTGTAACGTCTAGTACCTGATGGAGTGTTCGTGTGCTTACCTAGGCGTACGTTCGTGTGCTCTCCTTTCTCGTAAAAGGTAGTGAGACCAAGATCCGCTATTTGTAGGCATCCTCTGTTATATCCACTCTTAAATAGAAGCATATTCTCTGGTTTCAGATCTCCATGTCGTACATTCCGGTCATGAAGAACCTGCAAAGCCGAGCAAATCCCGACGAACTGTCCAAGCAACCACAGTACACTTTCTCGCTGACGAGCCTCCGCTTCATGTTTTTTCCAATAATCGCCAAGATTGCCGCCGTCAGCCCAGCGAAAGATGAAACAACGATCTGACTTGCGCTCATACGCGGCAATAGGCTTGATCAGATGGGGTGATTCCAGTTCTCGTGCTCGGTTCAGGTTTTCTCTCTCCTTGTTGACCAGTTGCTCCCATTGTATCTCAGGCACTTGTTCACTTTTCTTCAACCTCTTGATTGCAATCTCGTACGCCGGAATATCGACTTGCCGATTCAATTTCTTTGATTTCCATTGGATTTTTGGAAGCTCCGGGTGGCCCACAATGTGGCTTGCGTGGATCACCGCCCACGACACTTCGCCGAAGAAACCGTTAGCCTCTGGTCCCGAGGCCTCTTCCAGGAACGGTAAGGGTTGTAGCGGAGCCAGCTCAAAGCGAAACTTTTCCTTGGTCCCAAAAACAGGTATGGTCAAGCTCCACTGATGGCCAAGAAAGAGCCTCCGTTGGTTTCGTGTAAATGCTCGAAGCCACGTGTATCGTCGAGCTTTACATGGTCCCTGCAGGCTCTCACCATCTCCATCATCGTTGAATTTGATGGGTAGAGAGGAGTCGTCAAGATTTTCATCTTTGCACCATTTCAATTGGTGCTCGAGAGTTCGTTTTTCCGTCAGAAGAAGTATAAGAAATAGTCGTGAGGCTCTTGTTATAACGAAATTCACAACATCGTCTCTGCTTACAACGCTTTCGGAGCTGTCGAACTTGGCTGGATTCAGAACTGACTCCACCCTCGATTGTGTGACAAAGTTATTCAACTTGTCCTCAGGCATGAATTCTACGTTGTCATCATTTTCACAGAACGAGGCTGTAACCTCCTCTTCGAGCGTGTCGATAGCCTCTTCTTCTTTGCTGAGCCTGGTGGCACACGTTAGAGACAGGAATCATCAAATTACGTGCAACTTTTCATACATGATGGCAAAGTGGCCATGCATTCAACCAGACTGAGGCAGGAATTTCTCGTTGCGCTAGGGCATCAGGCTACTTCGATCACGATCCCTATTTAAAACACAAGATTCAACAAGGCTGAACGCCATGGACGGCACATGCGTGGGCGAACCCCCATCTCTATGCATGGTGTTGCGTCGATTGGCGGCAGCTACCGGGCCAAGATACCTCTTTCCGCTAAAATCGACACTTGAGGAGGACGATGGACGAAGGTGTGGAAGGTGGCGGCGGCTGCCTTGCATATAGTAAGCGAAAGTGACGCGGCTAATCAACAAGGCTATCCAACGATGTAGGGCCCCCAAATGATGCATATGCACGAGTGATGTAACCGCTGCAGAAGTGGCCTCGGCTGAACACTTGAGTGACCTTCACCGGTTTGGTGCCAAGACGAGGCTGAGTTTCATGCGCTTAGTTCGATCGGTGAACTGAGAGCCGAAGGCTGCGTCCGTGATTCCATGGCGAAAGTAGCGAAAGTAGCGGGCGCTTACTAGACGAAATATCTCCCGTAAGCAATTGCTGACAAAACCACGGAGGACGAGTCTCATGCCGCTGTCAGTATCGTCAAACTCAAAACAGCATGGTAAACGATGGCAGGTTGACCTTTGACGCATTCGCGAAAGCAGAACAAAACCAGAACAAATGCGTCAAGGAGCGCTTAATGTGGACTTGCCGCTGGTGCCCCGGCTGAAATCAACGCGGCCAAAACAGCGGCATAGGCTGGCGTCGCTGTGAGCAGATTCGTAGAGTCCATTTTCGCAAAGAGGGCATCGCTCAAAACCACAGCCAATGTCTTTGTAGTCGCATACCCAATAATCAGTATGAGCATAGGAACCACAATGATCAGCCCACTAGTGAGGGCAAACGCGAATCAATTCCAAGCCATGTAAAATGCCGCTCGTTTTCCCTGTCTTGCGAACGATGTTGCGCTTTCGATAGCTAAACTCCGCACAAGAGCTATGCTATGCTCCATAAGCTCTACACCGAAAGAACCAATGAGATCCTAGTCTTGAAAGACGATGTGGTGGTTGGAAATAGCTTCAAAGCCGAAATTGTAAATGAGGACTTTTTTTTAATGTCGACCTAGCTCCATTTTCGATCTGGGATGCAGGAGAGTAGTGAGAAAAGATATATCTCTACGAGCTGTATCTATTAGCTAGTTATTGTTAAAGCGGTTTCACTGACTTTTGGTGTTCAAGTTAGCAGCTGCTTTCTGCGCTTCAGTCAATCACGTAGCCGCGCGCCGACCGTCTCAGCTACCGCTATGACAAACAAAAGTAACGTTGTGTTTGTTATTATTATTATTCCATTATAGTCCTGTATCAGCCGTTGGCTATGTAAGACTTTGGCCAAAGGCCGTTCTATCTAACTAGTTACAATTTGGTACGTTGTGCTGTATTGCGTGACTATGGTGCTTCGGCCTTTGTCTAGTTAAGCTAGTGC
>NW_006912184.1:32804-69172 GCF_000523435.1 Bipolaris zeicola 26-R-13 | reverse complement strand
GAGATATCGTCGATGTAGGATAGCTGGAATCCATCTATTTGGTAGAACAGATCTCTAATATAGATGAGAAAGAAGATTGGAGAGACTGGGCTGCCTTGTGGGATGCCCGCGTTAATCTCGCTGAACTCTTCTATTTGGCCGTCAAAATATATCGGCGAGGTTGTTTCTGAGAGTACATGGGATCTTGTTTCAGATCTGAGCTTCGGCGATATACTGACAGGAAATGGAAGAAGTCAGAAATTCAATGTCTACAAATTCCGGATATGCTCTGCTTCTGATCACTAACTTGGATCTAGTCATGTTCGATTATTTTGTCAACAACACGAACACGGTCATAGCATTATATGGTTTATACGACTACCTCTTCCCTATTGTGCACAGACGGGATTCCATCTGAGCGACAATGAACTGATTCAAAACTCCTCCATCTTGTTGTCAGTAATCTAATATCTCACCAGCGAGTGATGGTTAACTGATTGAAGCCTCGCTGATTATGGAACGTCGGCCATGACGATGACTGGTGCATTTTATCAGCTTCTCCGTAACCCACAATATATAGCTGCTGTACAGTCAGAACTCCGAAACGCCTTTCCCAACCAAGAGTCCATCACTGCGGATGGCCTCGCAAAGCTCCGCTACCTCCCAAGTGTAATTTATGAGACGCTTAGGTTGATGCCGCCGATCAATACCCGCTTTGCCGACCGAACATGTCCTGGAATAGAGATCAACGACATGTACATTCCAAAAGGCACGACAGTCTCCGCCTACGTCTTCTCCATGCAAAGGATGCTCGAGTATTGGGCCGAACCATTGTCCTTCAGGCCCGAGCGATGGTTTGACAATGGACTGGGTACCCTGTTTGAACATGACAACAGGGAAGCTTACAAGCCCTTTCTTTCGGGAACTAGAGGCTGCATCGGAAAGGAAATGGCATACCAGACACTCTGCATTTCTCTTGGACATATTCTCTATCGTTATGATTATACAATGGTCAACACTTCTCTTGATTGGGACAGAGATGTCCCTTCTGCGGTGTCTTTCCAGAATTTCAAATGTGTTCAGGTGAACGTTCACCCACGGAAGTCATCATCACTCAGCAAAGTTTTGAGTGAAAGTAGGATAGTGCGCTATTAGAGTAAGGAGAACTATATATCTTTTAGTAACACGAATAACATTTTTTTTTCGCGTAAACAATCGTTTCCCAAATGTATAGTAGGCTCATCATTTGACTTTGGGGTGAGGCAAACTCTGCTGCGGCACAGTATTGCAAGTCTTAAATTGACTTGATCAGGTGATATATGATTTGGAACGCACGATATGCTGCTATATGCTGCAAATGAGATGATATGTGCCGAGCAACCATTGTATCTACTCTTGTACAAATCACCTTCTAATGGATGGTGTGTGCCAATCACTCCACAAGTGGACATTGTGAGACATTGACAGTACTTCAAATCTTGTATATCGACCGAAACACAGTATTCAGACAATTCACCAATATAGATGTAGAGTTTTTGGCGCATTGTGCATATTTATATTGAGGGCAGTGCATACACAACATCTAGTGCTAGATTCACTATGTTGCACTCAGGAACTATAAAACTCACATATTGTATTTCTTCGAAGAAACGCACCAAAAATTTGGATCATCGATACATCAGAAACCCACAAGATAAATTTAAAGACTACGACAATCCAGGGATATCCACCATGGTAGCCATGAACCTTTGCCAAACCATGGTCTTGTTCGAGATCGAAAGGGGCGTAGATGGCCTGTCAATGGATTCTCAGAGCACCGATAGACATGACAGCTTCCAAAAAGAAGACATCCACTTGGACTTCTTTGCAGAGGGCAACATCTACGGGCCAGATGGGGGATACTACCATGACGGCGAGAAAATTGCCGAACTCAAAGCTAAGATCATGCATCTGTTAGCCAACCTATTCCCTCCCACAGAGATTAAGCGGCCCATTATTCGACGTCTTGGACAAGGCTCATATAACATGGTCATTGGGGTATCTGTGACGCCCAGGATTCACGCACAGAAGAACGATTCAACCTACAGTCCCCGAATCATAAGACTGCTTGGTTCACCGCCCAAGCCGATAACCTTCGCGTTAAGGATTCCGGTGGAGTCGTGGTTTGACTTGAACGGTCCATCGGGAAGCCTCATAAGGAGCGATATACACCAAGATGTAGCAACTCTTTGTGTTCTAGGTCAGCGCCTCGCGGTGCCTATTCCTACTATCAAAGAGTTCGACGTCACAGATATCAACGCCCTCCGTCGGCCATACATGCTGCAGAGCTTCGTGCCAGGTGAAAGCCTTATGAGGGTGTGGCATGAATTGAACCTTGATCAAAAGGCGTCAGCGGTTCGCCAACTGACTCGCATCGTAGAGACCATCGCGTCCATCACCTCCCCAGCAGCCGGTCAAATTTCCTTCGACAACATCACTTCGCCCAGCTCAGAGATCAAGCTGGATCAAATCCTCATTCCCACTAAGGAATGCACGTATAACAAACCGAACCTCAACACCGTTGAGAAACGTGAGGCGCCGCACCAGACGCCATGCCAATTCCTGATCGACTGCTGCAACCGCTGGATGAGGTACGAATCCCTGATCGGCCCAACCGATGGCTTCAAAGAGTCACTCTGGTTCAGCATCATCGAGATCATTCACGTAATCGACGATATGGGCTGGCTCGGCGACCGCTTCCACCTGATGCACGGCGACCTTTTCGCGCGCAACGTCATGGTGGAAGTCAACAGCCGCACATCGGTCAAGATCACTGGCATCGTCGACTGGGACATGGCATGTTTCGTACCAAAGATCATTGCGCTCCGGAGCCCGTTCTGGGCTTGGAAGGGCACTCATCACGATGAGGCTGATGAGAACAAGGTGGCGAAGGTGCCTTCTGATCAGTTAGGTAAGGCGCTGAAGGCTGCGTTCCTGAGTACGGCGTCGCAGGAGTACGTCAATATGGCGTTAGGGGATGAGGGTGTGATCGCACGGAAGTTGTATAATGTGGTTACAGGTGGATTGATGATGTCTAGACAGCGAGCAATGGCTGCAGGACTGATTCAACATTGGAATGTGATCTGTCCTAAGGAGTATCCCTCTGGAGTTAGGAAATCGAAGGGCGTGCTTTGAGAACGTCAAGGTTTCTTTTTCGTCTAGCATTTTATAAGTGTTTTTTTATTTATTTTTGAGCAGATATTTTGGAAAAATGAATACGTAAGGAAAATGGTTGTTACAAAGTGTGCGGCTCTGTTCTTGGCGTGAAGCCAGCCTCGCGATCCTCGCCCCGCGGAGATCATTGCTCACCTTCTGACATGGCGCCCAAAGGTCACTTTTCATGCGGCCGTCGTCATGGAGAGATCCTCCGCTCCAGTTGTGACATACGTATACCACACAAGTTGATAGGACAGAAATAACAGGAAAATGGATCAACCAATCAATGCGCTACATGTAGATTATGGCGAATTCAGCCTTACTCCGCCACAAACGGGCAGTGCTTCTGCCTGGATCCGCTGCGCTGGCACAACAGTAGCAGTCTAAGAGAGAAACTATACCTAACATTTATCAGTAACTATAAATTTTCGTGTTTTGTCGCATTCCACATTTGCAAAGATTTCTTTATCTATGATTGTCTTCACCAGCCCTGATTTACTCCATGTCAGCACCGCTAGTAGACCTTCCATCACAACCAGAGAGAGCCCGCGTTAAGCACTCAGGAACAATCGCGGCGGAAGCAACTGGGTTTCAATCTGTTAAAGATAATGGATTGAAGAAATCTAAGGAAAGAAGAAGGCAATAGGCTATGCAAGAAGGTTTACAAAAGCCGTCTTTATCAAAGACATCCGACCGGCCCAGAGATCCCATCTTTGCTTACTTTGAGAAGGAAACTGAGAAGAGACACGATGCGAGCTTTGTATTCTTGCTATGGGGTTCGGAGAACTCTGAAAGCTTCAAAACCTGGGCTGTGGATGTTCCAGTTCCCGACGATGCATATGAGGATGAAATCTTCGAAGCATTAAGAAAGAAGTATTACAAAGAACTTGGGTTCTCAGGAATTCTCAATGTGTTCCAAAGATTTAAGAGACTCAAGCCCGTTACTGTATGTCTCTAACGTCTTATAGTGTGTCTACTCGTGCTAAAGTTACATAGATATAGTTTCGGTTCATCTGCCGTGACTCAAAAAGGTTTTTAGCCTTTGTGGAACCTGTAGACCTGGACAGCTTGCACAAGAGATACTCCGAGAAACTGGAAGAAGCGTGGAAATCTGCCAAATTAATAACATTCTTTGATATGCCCGATGATCCTCCAGATTGCTGCTCTCGCGACAGCTCTGGGGAATATAATCACGGCAACCCAGATTGTCCAACAAACCGCTATCTGGAGGACCCTGATTATACAACCTGTCCTTTCAAGGAAATAGATAGATGAAGTGATCAGATACATTAGATTAAAACCGCGCCTTTCCTTTCTTGTTACTTTCGAAATCCAGCCACTGCAAAGTCTCAAAATATACTCGATGGTTCCAGTAACTATGGATTCACCTATCGCTATAGGTAAGTATTAAATGAATCTGCCATGCGATTCCACTAATATATTTCACCATGAACATCAACTTCCCAGTCCACGAATTCGGATATCAGAATAGATATCTAGAACTAACTGGCTTATACGTTGAGACTGCGTGGTGCCCTGTGAAATCCGGCACTGCATTTCTAAGTATCCTCCTCCCTTCCATAGTAATTGGAGGAAGATTTTTCTGGGGCAGTTGGGAGGTAGCATTTGGCGCTGGAAGCTTCATCATCGCTTTGCCGATGTTGGCATTGGCAGTACTTAATCGCTATGATGCCTGATAGGTAGAAAAAAGCGACTAGTAACGCAGTAGTGTACGACTTGTATATGCTGTCAACGCATCCCCGTAGCAAAGCGGTGATGTCCAACCTCGCCAAATAACATGTCGAAAAAGGTTCAGAAGGGAAATAAGACAGTTGTTCAACAAAAGAGGCGCTTGAATCATATTGGCGTCCACGACACACTTGATGTACTCTCCATCTCACTACACTGACGCGTGCTACTTCACTGTGGTTGCAGACATATGTCTTGAGCCTAGAATAACACCAGTGCGTTCATTCACGTGACACGGCTGTAGCAGACTTGACATGACGATACGAATTTCCTGTTATGGAGCGATCGCCAAGTAGGTTATTCGCGGGAGCGGAACGAACGCACCAAGGTTGCGGGCGTTTGGCTCCAGAGCAAGTCCCCTAACTACAGCGCTCTAGTGACACGTCGCATCGTCTCAAATTTGAGGCCGTTGAAGTACAATACATCTCATGTAAGTTGGCCAGACCCATGCGCCAGGTCTAGACAGCCTTTGGAGATTACAAGACTCCGTTCGATCGGTGCATGAAGCGAAGGTGTGGAAATTTGATCTAAAGACGTCTTTGACCCCATAATAACACCCCAACAACGAGGCTGCATACTATAATAGAATACTTTTTGAAGTTCCTGCAGCAACACACCAAGTGCGCAGGGAATAGCCTGGTAGTTTCTTTGATCAAGTATCCGCATCAGGAATGGCGTTTCGGGTCCGATCAGGAGTCAAGCCAAGGCACGCCCTTGCTCTGCGCTGCTTTGTTTGCGCACGCGTGCCGGCTGGCAGCAGCACTGCCTCTGTGCTGTGCTCACTAACTGCTGCAAACATGCCTGTGAGGCGTAGCCATGGCCACCATGATATACTCATATCTCGTCGTTCTCGACATCACTGTAACTCGACGATCCAAAATCCCAAAGTCTAGCAATGGCATCGATACTTTTACCTCGTGTGGGTGATTGCCCGGCAGGCGGTGTCTACTACGTGTGTAATGGATTTCGTGGTTGCTGCACCATGGATCCTTGCATGCCAGGTAGTACTTGTCCAGCGGATCAGGACCTCACTCCAGGCCGATGCAAGTGGATGTGCTGTTGATTTGGGAGTTTCAACTGACATGGCATAGCTTCGAATGATATCTCGAGCACTATCGCTAGCCCATCCAAGACCACGGTTTCTTCAATCACAAAACCGACTCCATCTTCCTCGATGACCCCAATTACGGGAACAGCTTCATCAGTTACCGCGAGTCCATCATATGAATCGAGATTTACTGTCAGCCTTGCGGAGCCACCATACCGGACAGTTACAGAGCAAGTGACAGGGACGTTTACTGCAGCACCATCAATGCCAAGTCGTGGGAGTTCAGTGCCAGTAGCAGCAATTGTTGGCGCAGTTCTCGGTTCCGTCATCCTCTGCACTCTCTTGCTAGCCATCTTGTTTTTTATTCGCAAACGTAAACTTACAAAAGTGTACAAAGCGCCAGCATATCCCTCGCCATATGTTGGCGGTGACATGACACCACAGCTCTCGAGTATGTTATCCCACGTCGCAATGTCAGGTACCAAAGAATCTAATAGTTTTCCAGGCAAAGCATCGTCACAATTTCAAAAGAAGGTGGCGGAGTTATACAGAGCTGATACGATGGAAACACGCGAACCCCCACAACTGGACAGTCGAGAGATTCTACCCCAGTTTCGCCGACGTGACTCGATGGGACGATTTGCAGAACTTCCAGCGGAGCCGCTGCCGTGGCCTGGTCACTCCGCGAATTGATAGAGCGTTTTACCTTTTGGACTATTTTATAAAATGAGGCGGATGCAATGATGTTGATCACGGACGAACTGCAGTTGAGAAAGCAGAGTATACCCCAGAAAGGCACTGTAATGACCTGTACACTAGATATGTAGCAAGAGATGAAAATGGAAAGATGGGTATGATCATATGATTTTTCGGGCAGTCATATAAACAGCACACGTGCGTAGGTACCGTAGTCAGCATGTTAGGTAAGATAGAAGAGATGCAACCCCTCATTCACCACTGCCGCCGTACACGTATCCGACATGAATGAAAAATGTCGTGAACACGTTAAGAAGAGAAATGCCATACGTAGAATGAATCGGACCGAAAGAAAAGATGAGAAGATGCAAAATTCCATGGAAGATAGTGGGTTGTTCGCTGGGGGTTGGCAGATTTGACGTGGTGCAAGGCCAATCATGGAATAGTATTGCGGACCCCACTGACGTCACGCTTGGGCCGCTACGCTACGTACGCGTGAAAGGCGTTGCTGCAAATGGATCAGTCGCAGCAATCCTGAACTTGCGCCAACATTTGCCCGTTTCATTTCCAACAAAGAACTTGCCTCATCTAATTCCGAATCCATTGTCGCCATGTCTGACGAAGGTGCTCCGTCTGCTGCTACTGCGGAAAAAGCAGCGCCGCCTTCAATACCCCGCTATTTCCGGAACGATGCACCGCTCGCGCGACGAGACCCTCACAAACAGCTACTAGCGTCTTTGGACCGGCTGATCACCGACTACCCTCCGCACCACATCCCCCCAGGCGGAGGCTTGTACTATGGTCCCATCTCGGTTGCCTTCCTCTTCTATGCCTTGCACGACCTCTACCCGGACTTGAAACTGGACGGCTATCCCTTGAATACTTGGTCGGCAGCCTACATTGAACAGGCCCAGACTCACATCAAGGAATTCCCGCCACCATCTCCCAAGAAATGCGGCGTCTCAAACGACATCATGTCGCTTCTTGCGCTGTACGCCATTACAGCAAAAGACCCAGACACTGTCAAGGAACTCTGTGATCACGCGGCAGTCATGCTTGAGGACGGTACTTCCAACGAGTGGCTCTATGGCCGTGCAGGCTACCTGTACCTTCTCCGACTGGTCCGCAAGGCCTTTACCGACAACAAGGAAATCACCGAACTCATCGAGGACACCGCGGATGAAATTATCGAAAACATCATGGATAGCCCGCGTCCTTGGAAATGGCACGGCAAGGCGTACGTTGGTGCTGTTCACGGGGCCATCGGCATCATTACACAGATTGTCCTCACTGATCCTGCATGGGCACCCAAACTGGATGCCGAGCTAGGCGCCTTGCTGAGTTATCAGTACGAAAGTGGAAACTTTCCGTCATCGCTGCCACCGGGGCGCGATAGGCTCGTACAAGTTTGCCATGGAGCGCCTGGTGTCGTTACTTCGCTTCTCTCAATCCGAAAATATTTCCCTGGACTGCATGACCGGATTGACAGGGTCGTTGCCAAGGCGAGAGAATGCATCTGGGAACGAGGTCTTCTAACAAAGGAGCCTTGTATCTGCCACGGCATCACAGGAAATGCTCTTGCGTTGGATGGCAAACAGTTTGAACACTTTATGACTTATACCACCGGCCACGAAATCAAGTCCATGGCAAAAGACGGCATGCTTGAGAAGTCTGATGATCCATCAGCCCTATGGTGTGGTGAAGCTGGTCGTGCTTGGGCTTGGGCGGTTGCGGACATGAACCTGGATAAGCGGCTGCTTGGTTACAACGATATTTAAGGCTGTGCTATGGTTGCGCCGAAACCGCATTCGGTACGCTTTTAACGAATTTCATGACGCTCATCCAAATCAGACGACTCATTTTTTCCATCACGGTATTTTTCCTAGTCAAGGCATCTTTCCATGCGCTCATGTACGGGTGGTCTCTTTTCTCGGCATCTCATAGTTGTACGACGGACCTTTTGAGCATATTTTGATGGAGATCAGATACCATAAATATAGTATACCTGTTCTTTTTCATGTCCCAGTCGTGAAGATCAATGGAAGCGAATCAATGCCTCACCAGGTAAGAACAGCACGGCAATGAAAAACAAACGCCGGAGACTGAAGATAGAAGCCCCCACAACAGTATCTGATTGCTCCTATTACGAGCACATGTTCTCTACCAGACACGTCGCTACAACCAAATCATCTTACTAGGAATACTTCCAAATCCCTTGTACAACACCAACTCTAGCAGTCTTCTCTCATGACGCACCCCTCATTTTCTTCCTCTAAGCCAACGAATTCCCGACTACGACAAATTCCAACAAGACTCTAACCTCAAAACATTCAACAAAATCAAATGGCCGCCCCCGTCCCCATCCAACAGCCAAAAAAACGCCTTAGTCCGCGTATCCCTCAACCCACCCCCCATCCCAAGTTCCACAACCTCTCCCCTGAAAAAAAGCCCCCTTGTACCACATACACCCGTATCACCACATTTAACGGGAACCACCCACCAAGAAAAGCACCAAGCAACAGTCCTAACCCACCATCGCCAAACCTACTAACCCCCCCCTTCCCTACCCTTCCTTCCACCAACGCCTCAGCGCTTGCGTATTTCTTTTCGGTCGTTTTCGCGTTGCAATCGGAATAGCACTGCTGTACGTTTGCACTTCTTGACGCTTGCGCTTCGCTGATACCCGGACGGCGCGGATACGAACGCCTTTTGAAAGGTGCGTGGAGAGATCGTTACGGAGAGAGTTGGTGTGGGTGGCAGAGGGTAAGTGGTATGTCTGCTCTGTTTGGCGAAAGGCGATTGTAGGAGGAGGAGGAGGAGGAGGAGAAGGAGGAGGAGGAAAGCCATAGCGGCTGGCGCGTTTGCGTTCGATGTAGTGATGGGATGGGGTGGCGCGGGGGCGTTGGCTTGATGGTAAGGATGGTTGTGTGGGGGGAGTTGGACGTGGGTCTGTCTAGAGGACATTTACTACTGGGTTGGTGGTGGTGGTGGTGTCTACACGTCACGGGCTTTCAAACTGCTTGTCTACGCCACGTAGTGAGTTAGTCAGGGGTACTAACGTGCTGATTCTGTATTTCACGGATATGGGTTGGGGGTTATGAATAGCTGTGTATCCGCGCTGACTTATCTCCAGTTGATAACACACACACGACTCTCTACGGTTCTTTCTTGATTACGATGCGTGGATTTTGGATCTTACGACTTTTGCTTTTGGTGCTTGGTTCGAGCATGGCGTGTACGGCGCTGGTGGATGAGGGGGGCTATGTGAGACGGCAGTCTGAGATGAATGTAGTCACTGGTGCTACTTCACGGGATGATAACGGTAATGACATGTGGATGTCTATGGAGAGTGGCATACTGACAGAACCTAGGAAATGTCTATATACGCCGCGAGATCAGGGACTTGATGGAAAACTACCCCGATCAATGGAGTCTGTACATTTTGGCATTGGATAGTCTGCATCGTGCTGGTCAGAGCGATTCGTTTTCTTTCTACGGTCTGGCGTGTAGGTATGATTGTTGCGGTATGGGGACCCAAGGCTGACCTTTTGTTGTAGCCATTCACGGAAGACCATACAAGACATGGGGAGACGTGTCTGGGTTACCAGAGAAGATTGGCAAGGTAGGTTACTGTCCGCACGATAACGAGTTATTCTTGGGATGGCATCGACCGTATCTCGCTCTGTTCGAGGTGAGTCTCTTATCTTTTAGTCTCTTTACAAGGTGTACCAGCAGATGGACGCTGACTGTGCATAGCAAGTCGTTTCCAACCACGTCCACGACATCGCTGCAAACGCGCCAGCATATCAATCTCAACGCTACCTCACTGCCGCCCGTGAGTTCCGGATCCCATACTGGGACTGGGCTCAAGGCACCAAACTCGGCCCAGTTCCTGACGTGTTTTTATCCCCTACAATCACAATCACAGATCTAAGGGGTGAACTGCTAGTAATGGACAACCCATTATTCTCATACAAATTCCACCCTCTACCCACCGGCTTCCACGGCAAAGTACGTTTACACCCTCCATACAAATTGAAAACTAACAGTAAGACAGTGGCGCAAGATAAACTCAACCATCCGCTGGCCCGCCTCAGACGACCCCTTCTCGCCCTCGCAGCCCCAACTCTTCGCTTCAGCCTTTAAAAACCAATCCAACAACCTCATCGCTCAAGTGGACATCGCCTTCCGCTCAAGCACCTTCTCGCGCTTCTCCTCTGCCCTCGAAGACGCCCACGGCTGGATCCACGGCGTCATCGGAGGGGGCTATCTACGCGACTCACCGTACTGGGGCCACATGTGGCCATTGGAATATTCAGCGTTTGACCCATTATTCACATTGCATCATGCGTGCGTCTCTCCCTTCTCCGAAAAAAACCCCCCTTCCCTACATGAAACCCCCATACTTCAAGCGGAAAAAAGACATGGCTAATTGGGGACAAGAGAGCAGAAACGTCGACCGCCTCTTCACGCTCTACACCCTCTCCCACCCCGCCACCGTAATGCTCCCCTCAAACATCTCCACAAACTCCAACCTTTTCCTCCCAGACAACGCACTCATCGACGCATCCACCCCGCTCCTGCCCTTCCGCCGCACCCCAGACAGCTTCTGGACCACGCACGAGTGCCGCGACACTGCCGTGCTAGGCTACGCGTACCCGGAGACGCAACGCTGGAAGTTTGCTTCGGACGAGTCGTTCGCTGCGCATGTGGAAGCCGTGGTGGCGAAATTGTATGCGGGGAGGGTGCGCGAGATGGCGGTTGCGCCGGTTGTGGTGCAGCAGAGTAGTTTGTTTGGGGGGTTGTTGGAGAGGAGTGGGGGTGTGTATACGGATTGGGTTGTTGAAACGAGGGTGAGAGGGAGGATGGGGAGGGGCACGTTCCGGGTGCAGTTTGAGCTGGGGGAGAGGGATGTCGGGAGCTGGATGGTGCTTATGCCTGGTGTGCGGCGGGATGAGGTTGAGAGAGGGGAGGGGAAGGAGATGGTGGGGACGACGAGTTTGACGGGGGTGCTGGTTGAGTGTGTGAATAATGGGACGTTGCGGGGGTTGAATGAGGAGATTGTGGTGCCGTTTCTTGAGCGGGCGTTGAGGTGGTGGGTGTTGGACGTGAGTTTCTCCCCTTCTCTTTCTTTATTTCAGGTGGTGGAGGTTGTGCTGATACGAGTAGGATGCTGGTAAGGGAATCACGAAGCTGAAAGATGGAGCGGTGAATGTCACGTTGGTTGGTACGGAGGCAAGGGTGCCGGTGGATAAAGGCAAGCCAATTGAGTATACGGAGATTGTGCGTAGCTACCCGGGGATTATAAGGGAGAAGGTAGATGTGCGCTGAGGGTTTCTGCTGCTGGCGTAAAAGGTGTCATTGGAGGATAAACATTGCCAGTTATCCGCACTGCAAATTCATTACTGTTCAATTATCATGTTTCCAAACCAGGAGTAAGTCGGACTGATGGTTCATGTATGACTGGGAAGTAAAATGGTTAATTCCAGGTGATATCAGACTGCAGTTAGTGCAGAATCATCTGAACACGAGTACTTTGCAAGTGGGCAAAGAAAGCACGTGATTGGTATCTATTTGAGATTTGGAAGGCCAAGGTGGATACTTGGATGGTACGCAGATATGTACATGAGTGGCTGCGCCCTGTCTCGGTTTGTCAATCTTGGCCAAGGGGCTGCCAGTGCGTAGACAAGTACATGACATGGACCGGTGATAAGTGGGGAAACGAGTTATACGAGCAAGGAGGCTGTTCTGAATTTGGTGGCGTCAAAACATGTGAGTAATCCAATGGCTGCGCAACTATTTTCAGATAAGTCCCTTGGTGTTGGGAGGATGGTGTTGGTACATGTGAAGTGGAGGCCGTCAATGGGCCCGTTTTTATGCTGTAGTCATCATGTTTTGGTCGTTGCTCGCCTAGATTTTGAGTGGCAGGGTCAACCATGCGCGAGGCCAAGAGCATGTTTGAAGGTCGCTTTGGTAATCGTTAGTGGGTACAAGGTGTTTGTTTGGTTGGTCGTGGCAGTCGATTAGTCGGAGCATTATCGAAGTCGATCCTCTGTCCGAGAAGTCAGCTTCAGGTGCCCATAACGGTGTTCTTGATCTTTTCCAACTCACGCATCTTGTTCAGTTCATCGAGAATTAGCTGCAGCTCGTCCTCGTCCATCTTAAGGGAAGGGATGAGGGTAGTGGCTTCCTCGGCGGTATCGGGGGTAAGGGTTCCTAGCGGGGCTGTCAGCAGCTCCCCATCAACGGCTTTGATCTAGACATTTCCTTACCCAGCAGTGCCTTTTCGACGACGGAGATTTCGGGGTGAGCGTCAAAGAGGGCGGCGATGGAGTGCAGGCTGTCTTCTTCCTTGTAGCGGGCAAAGTTGTCGAGGTAGTCGAGGAACTGGGTGATTGTGCTGGTGCAGGGTCAGTCGTGGTGACTGTATGGCATGAAGCTTAGACTCACATGCTATCGTTGTAGATGCGGTCGCGCAGCGGGTTGTTCTCGGGGTCCTTCTTCTTGCGCGCCTCGTGAACGGCGGTGACGACGGCGCGGGCCTCTGAGACGGAGAGGGCATGGACGTCTTCGAAGTCGCCGAGCTTGATCTCGGAGCCCATTTCTTCCTCTTGCTGAACTGGTGGCTTGGGGCGCGAGACGAGCCTGGGTGCTTTGAAGACGGGCGGCTCGGGCCTCTGGGGGGCGTTGTGCTCGCCGTCTCCTTCCATGGTGGTGGTGGTGGTGGTGGTGATGGGGGTTGTTGTTGTTGTTGCGATGGGAGGGAGTCGGGGGAGGGCGGTGGTGTTAGCGGTGAAGGCAGGGCGGTGGTAGCAGTGCCAAAGGTCAAAGAGGTGTGAGCGAGTCGCGTTGGTGTTTAGCGGGCTTGTGCCAAGGCGTGAATTTGGGACTAGGCCATGGCATGCTCGGGCGTATTGTCACGGCCTTCCCCGCCCTGCGCGCTGCTGGTTCGCCTGCAGAGGCGCAGAACAGGCTTGCAGTGCGCCATGTGCCAGGAATAGCCTGCCCTGGCCCCCCGGTTCGACCCTCGACAATGACGCTTGCCATCCTTTTGGCTGTGGGGTGCGTGTGTACGTAAGTATGTGTATGTGTGCATATGTGAATGTGTGTGAGTGTGTGCAGACGACACAAGTCGCAATAACACAGCTCGTATCACGGGCGTAGACGCATGTACCTATACGTGCATATAGCCTATATTAATAGCGGCGCACTTGCACAGATACTTACATAGACTTACATAGCCGTACATAGCGATACTGTGCCCCTCGAGAGCCCTCGAAACCCTCTGGCGCCGGTGCTGCTGCCGGCGTGGATCCCAATATCCCAATCAAGCCGGGCCCCAATCAGGCTAGCGTCCCCTCTCTCCACGGCCGCCATGCCTCTCCTCTCTCGCTCGACAAGCTCTCTGGCGGCCTCAGCGACAACAGGAACGTCCACCCGCTCCAACGACACCACCACCACCACCCCCTCCCATCCTGCCACCCACTCCCTTCCTCTCCTCCTCCTCCTCCTCCAACACCATCACCACCATTGCCCCGTCTGCAGCCTCACATCTGCCTGCGCTCGTCTGCCTGCTTCCATCGCCCGCCCGCCCTGCCTACATACTGCGTTTCACCCAATCGCTCAGGGTCTTGGGTCCTCCTCTACACAACCACCCCCGGCCAACCTAATCCCACCGCACGCCGCCTCCCTCCCATCCCGCTGCGGCCGCATGTCGCCGTCCACCTCTCCGCCACGCCCATTGTACATAATCTCCTCCCGACTGCCACGCCCTGCCCGTTGCTAGACGCTGCGCATCCCACGATCCACCCGCCCGACTGCCCTCCAGCGCCGCCCTGCTGCCGTCAGTCACCTGCCCTCCCAGCCCACAATCACCGCCTCGCACTCCCCACACCCCATATACCCCCCCCCACCTCTCACGCACTCTCGTCGCCCACTGCACTCGTCGCGACACGTGCCGTCGTCGTCCAAGCCCCTGACCGTCACCGCCTCCAACTCACCCACCCCCTTTGACCCCTCGGCTCCTGCCAAGATCTCGTCTCCCTCCCGACGCTGCATACTGCCCATCCTCGAAACTGGCGTAACCGGACATGGGCACACCAGCGGAGGGACCGCCTCCGATGGACAACCAGGGCGCCCACCACCAGCACAACAATGATCCCCACTCCAACGGCCTCATGCGCCGCGCCACAGACGACGGCGCCTCGTCGTCCACCTCGCTCGCGCCCCACGGCATGGGCTATCCCTTGCGCTCTGCCACCGACCCCGGCGACCAGAACCAGCCCGTCTCCAAACCCAAGCGCAGCGGCAAGATTTGTGGAAAGTGCGGAGAAGGCCTGACCGGCCAATTTGTGCGAGCCTTGGGCGACACTTACCACCTCGAATGCTTCACCTGTCATGTAAGACGCCCGTTTCGTTTTGTTTCCCCCTCCCAAATCAACAGCGCATTACGTAGTCGGCGTCATGCTACCTAACCGTGGACTCGCCCGTCTCGCATACTCACAACCACTATCCACAACTCACTCCCCCCAACGCATTGACTGACCGTCCCCGCAGGACTGCAACAAGATTGTCGCATCTAAATTCTTCCCAGTCCCCGAAAAGCCCCCTGGTCAGTACCCGCTGTGCGAGACCGACTATTTTCGCCGACTCGACTTGCTCTGCTTCGAGTGCGGACAGGCTCTGCGTGGCTCCTACATCACTGCGCTCGACCGCAAATACCACATTGAGCATTTCACCTGCTCCGTCTGCCCCACCGTCTTTGGCGCGTCCGACAGCTACTACGAGCACGAGGGCAGTGTCTATTGCCACTACCACTACTCAACCAAATTTGCCCAGCGTTGCAATGGCTGCCAGACGTCCATCCTCAAGCAGTTTGTCGAGATTTTCAGAAACGGCCAGAATCAGCATTGGCATCCGGAATGCTACATGATCCACAAGTACTGGAACGTGCGACTCCACTCCACCGGTCAGCCTGTCATTGAGCATCTCCACGAGGCCGATAAAGATGCCACGGATGAAGTGCGAGAGACTGTGCGCCAACAAGAGGAGGAAATTGAAGCAAAGGTCAACTGGATCTGGAAGACCTTGTCGGCTTTTGAGGAGAAGTCGGCCACGTGCATCTCCGACATGCTTCTCCACGTGAGCAACGGAGCCTACGTAGACGGCGTCATGGCAGCGAAAAAGTTTATTGTCCACATCGAGTTGCTATTTGCTGCTGCCGACACGCTCGACTCGCAATTGGTCGTCCGAACCCCGAAAGGTCTGACATACTCGCGCGAATCAAAACTTCTCTGTAAGAAGGTGGTTGCTTTTTTCGCGCTCCTTACCCAGTCCCAGGGTACCGGTGTACGTCGGCTGGGTGTGACCCAAGAATTGCTGTCCCTGGTGACTGGTCTCGCCCACTATCTGAAGCTCCTGATCCGTATTTGTCTGCAGGGAGCTCTAAAATTAGAGCGCGAAACCCGCACCTCTACTGGCCTGACCAACTTTCTCACCCAAGTTAATTCTCTTGACGCACGACTAGAGGAAGAGTCCCAAAAAGATCAGGCGGCTGAGTCTGCGCGTCTGGTCCCAAGATGGGCTGACGCGTGTCCCATCTGCGACGCCCAGGTCGAAGACAAATGTCTCCACCTAAACAACATGTCGTTCAACTACAGTTGCATGGTCTGCCGTGGCTGCAACGCTGACCTCCGACATGACCCTCGCAATGCTTATTGGATTCAATCCAAGCGAAGCATCCTCTGTCCCGCTTGCGCTGCCGCGAGTGCGGACGCGGAAAAGGGATTCGAGCAAGTCACCAAACTGCGCCAGTACGTTCATCTACTAAATGTGGCGCATGCCCGCCTCATGGCTACTCTCCGTTCGAGCGGCGCATTGCCTCACACCTCAGGTAAGAAAAGCCTCTCCGCGACCGACCACCTCGTCACCACTCATCTTGACACCTCGACTCAGATTTCTGGAGCCGCTATCGAGATTACGTTCGTCCCACTAATGACTTGTAGATGACCCCAACCTAGCCGGCTATGACTCTTCACAAGGCCATCGTCTGGGAGACGCCGATGCGGATTCTCAACCGGCCCACTTGCGATCAGACACACGCTCCAAATCCTATGGTGGAACCCCGACCACGGAAAGCCAGGTCAGCCAAAATGCCGCCTACGAACAATCAATGTCGGACATCAAGCGTCTTAGGTCGACGCGTCTCGACAAGCACCTCTCCAACACCATGAAGCGTGCACGTGCGTCGCGCATCATTGACGGTCCCGAAGGACTTGATTCAGCTGGCGGCGAGGGTCAATTAAGGGGTGGAATGCACATTGTCCAAGAGGGTCAAGGAAACGAAACTGATGCTGTGACCCTCGCCGTCAATTCCCTTGCCTTGGACGACATTGCGCGTATGGCTGCCCTGGAACAGCAGCGAGAACAGCGACCCAATGCTTTCCGTGCTGGTGGCAGTGCGCTACTCGGTCAAGGCGAGCAAGGCAGACTGCAGACCGGCCATCGCCGAGACTTTTCCGGTGGTCAAGAACTACAGCAAATGAGTGAAGGCCGCTCGCGAACATACTTTTCGGAGCTTTCGCCATTAGAGTATTTCAAGCTCAAGGGTCTGGCTGTCCTTCAGCTCGGACTCTTGCTTGATGACAGCCAGTACAACCAAGGCGAACTGCTCGACCTGATTGAATCGAAAAAGAACAACTTTTGGGGCAAAATTGGGTTTGGTAAAGCTTTCAAAGGCGACAAGGCCAAACCAAAGAAGAACGTCAACAGCGCCGTCGAGAAGCCCGTTTCGGACAAGGCGACGTTTAGACAGTCTCTCGAATATCTGGTGGAAAAGTTTGGTGATGAGTGCACAGAGGGTGTTGGACCAGGTGCTCTCAAGGTCCCAGCTTTACTACAAGACTGCATCACTGCGATGCGAAACATGGACATGTCTATCGAGGGTGTGTTCCGAAAGAACGGCAACCTCAAGGCTCTGCGCGAGCTTGAGGAGGAGATTGATGCCAATGGAGTGCAAAAGGTTGACCTGAACAACAAGAACCCGGTCATTCTCGCGAATCTTCTGAAGCGCTTCCTTCGACTAATGCCAGAGCCTGTCCTGACATTGAAGTTGTACAGATTGTTCATGGTAGCCAATGGTAAGTACTGGCGCTAGGAGTATATTCTAACACTCACTAACTCGAATAGACATCGAAGATGAAGCTCAAAGAAAGAAGGTATTACACCTCGTGCTCTGCTTACTACCCAAGGCCCATCGCGATACCATGGAGGTACTGTTTTGCTTCCTGAACTGGGTTTCGTCCTTCCACACTGTCGACGAGGAGACGGGTAACAAGATGGATACCTGGAACATTGCCACTGTCATGGCACCCAACATTCTGCGCGAGAGTAACGATAGAGAGGTGAAGAGTGTAGACCAAGGCGCGGTCAAGGTGGTGTTTGATCTCATTGAGAACAATGACGAGTTTTCCGAGGTAAGTAACTCTAGCTGCCCGGCCATTCCGCCTTTCTAACTCCATGCAGGTACCTCCAGAAATTATGGAACTGCTAAGCGATGAGACATCTGATATGAGCGCAAAAGAGATTATGCGCCAGTGGGAGCAGCGTGGAAAGAATCCAATCGCCGCTCCTAACCAAGCACCAAGAGACCAAAACGGCACAGCGTCAAGAAAGGACCAACGCAATGCACCTCAGATCACTACAGCAGATAACAATCCCTCGGTCCAAGCAGGCGAGGCCGTCCGCCCAATCGCAGGAGCAGGCGGCCAGGTTCGCAATCAACACAGCCCAGCCCCAGGGCCTGATAGAGGCCAACCCAACGCTGGCTACGGGCCAAGCCCACAAGCATCAACAAACAGCCACCGGACTGCTTCGCCCCACCGGAACAGCTACCGCCCGCCGGGCTTCCAAAAACACACACAAGTCGGCACAGCAGGTGCCGGATAAGACTCAATGACTTCTTTTTAAAGCTTCCTACCCGGAGTACGTGGGCGTTGGTTCTCTCCACCTTTATTTTACGGCTTTGAGCGAAAAAGCATACTCAACTGAGCGGCGATACTATTCTATACCCCCTGGTCCCCCCACAGTCTACGTCATGAACATCTAGACTGGCGCCAGAAATCCTCTTTTATGCATTGGTTTTTTTGGTACAAAGTTTGATGATGACTTGTTCTTTTTTTCTTTTTGATTGCATTCGGTTGCATCGTGCGTGTGTTGATCTCTCTGTGTCCATTGTGTGTCTGTGTCCGTGTTGCATCTTTTGCGGCACACCTCTTTTACTTTCGAAGGGAGAGAGAGTTTTTGTAGCATTGGTATAGGAGTTTTTTCTGGGTAAATTCAAAACGTACAAACATACGTTTTTTTGCTGGCGGCGCTTGAACAAAAGAAAGGCTTGTCCAGCTTGGAGGAAAGGGGTAGAAGGGTATGCGAAACGGGGGGGGGAGGGCAATTGGGGTTGGGGGAACTGTGAGCATCGTGTTGCGAGTGAAGAGGGGAGGAGGGGGGAAAGCCACGGAAAAGCGTAGTACTCAAACTTTTTGTGTTTTTCCCTCGTTTCCCCCAACTGTTGATACATAGATGAAAGCTTTTTACTTGAGCAATTATCCCGATGGTAACAACGCTTCTTGCTCATCTTTTACATTCGAGTTCTTTTTCTTGGGTTTGCTGTGCTTAGAATTCGTTGATACGTAATAATGTAATATAAATCTCTACTTTATATCCATGCACCCCATCCCTCCCCCGCTATCCATCTACTTGCGCACAACAAGAACGAAAAAGCGGGGGTAAACCAGTATAACCTTTCCATCCTTCAACTTCGGATACGCCTCCTCAAGCCTTCTCTCGTATTCCTTGAGAAACGCCGCTTTAGCCCCTTCATCCTCGATGCGATTTAAATACGGCAGCAACCCCGTTCCCTTGACCCACTCTACAATCGCGGGGGCATCAGCGAGCACGTGGTGATAATTCGTGCGCCAGATATTAACCAGACTCGCGTTTTCTACAAAGGCATTGTAGAATTCCGGGGGCCGCTCGACAGGGTCGAGGTCGGGCCTGTGTTCATCGCCCAGCTCGCCCACATGTGCGTCTGCAAAGTAAGAAGACCAAGGTTGCGAGGGGAGTAAAGCGATATCGCGCATGAGCGCGTGAGACGGTTCATGGTAGTTATCTGGCATTTGGAACGCGAGTACCGCGCCGGATTTCAAGGACGCGAAAAGGCGTTGTAGAGCGGGGATGCGGAGCGGAGAGCGCAGCCAGTGGAAGACTGCGTTGCTAAAGACGAGATCGGTGTTTTGCGCTACTTCAAAGTTGGATATGTCGCCGGGCACGAAATCTACGTGGGAGGCGGAGGTGCGGAATTCGTCGTTGGCGCGGCCCAGCATGTCCGGGGAGGAGTCCATGCCTGTCACGTGGGCGGAGGGGAAGGAGGAGGTCAGCACGTGAGTGCTGTTTCCCGGGCCACAGCCTAGGTCGTAGATGCGGGGGTTGGGCGAGGTGATGTGAGGGATGATTTGGGTGATGAGGTCGTAGACGGGGCGGGTACGCTCGTTGTTGAACTTTAGGTATTGGGATGCGGACCAGTCCTTGGAATTTGCCTGGTCTTGGGTTGTAGGAGGTGCGGCAGACATTGTGGGTGGCGTAGTAGTTAATTGACGTGCTTGGATAGTGTTTTGAATTGGCGTCTTTGATCTGGTGCTGTTGTGTTGTGCCTTTACTTTGTTATATAGTTGCTGTGATGTTGATGCTACCGAGATGCTGCGGCGGAAAAGTATCCGACTTGCCGGATAGGAGGCCGTGATGTGCAGAGTTTGCCTCAGTGGGAGAACGCATTGAGACATTTGGTGAGTTGTTTTCCTGTGGTTTACAAGTCACCAGGTTGGAGATTTTTTACTGGGTTGCGGTGGAAGGCTGGTGATGTAAACGCGGAAAAGCATCAGCGCCCGCGGAGAAGAGTAGCGGAGTATGTCGTCCAAGGGCGCTAGAGATGGGATAGGTTAAACTATATTGGGGCTAGCGCGAAGCTGTTCGACTACCCCATTGTATGTCTTTTCTTGACTCAAGGAAGCATTATTGTTGGCTCTTTCGGGTATCGAAGTCTGCCTGGATATTTTCAGTGAAAAAAGGCAACAGGCAACACCTTGATTGCAAGGGGCGAGGATCGGCACTTTTAACTTGGTTCCACAACGTCTCAGCCCCAATCCTGTCCGTAATCCAGCCTGATGGGCCGTAAGCATGCCGCTGCGGCAGTGTATGTCGGTGACCGAAAGGAGCTTCTATCTTAAGAAATTCGTATCCAATCAAGGTTAAATCCAACATCTGATCGAGGCGGGAATGGGCCACATGAGCAGATCTAGGATACATCTTGCTTGTCAGATACTAATCGAGTTTCTCGCTACATGATACCCTACATGACTCACGAGCATGATCGTAAAATACATCGATGATTCCCTGATATGGTGTTGCTGATGTCAGACGGGAACCTCACAGTAGACGGGTAGATAGAAGGCAGACGAACGACGAGTCATCGGCTCCGTGGGCCCACCCCGCCCTCGCCCTCGCAGCTAACATGCACAAAACAGCCCAAGAGGTCGGAAACGGAAAGAAGAGATGCCACGTGCTCGCGAATCTACGCCGCATTATGCATTAGATCGCGGGAGTCGATCATTCTATTCAAGGATCACTAGCTGCTGCATCAATTCCCAACAAGGGATCCCTTGCGTTTTCGATAGCTGAACCTTACTTCGCATCATACGCTCCCGCCCGCGAGTAGCCTATTGAGGGATTGGCCGAGAACCAGGATGACTGTGTAAGATTTGGGAATGGTTTGGTGGTGGTGAGAAGTGGCAGCCTGACCACCAACACCGGGCTTTCTCAGCCCCAGTGGCCCCGTTGGGGCTATATTTCTTGGTATAGATTCCAGATATAAGATCAGAGAAGTATCAAAGGGATTTTGTTCATTTATATTATTGGCTACTTGCAAAAGTTTGCGAGATCAAAGAGAGGTCTCTGATTTTGCTGTCTACAATCGCCTTGTCTTTTAGTTCATCTTCGAGCATCTCCATCATGTCTCCGACAATACAAAATTTCGTTCCCCCGCTCAACTTATTAGTTTGGATCCCAATGCTCTCCTTCATATCTCTTGTGGCTTGGGTAGTCTATGCTAGGTTTTTTCATCCATTGGCTAAATATCCGGGACCGTTCTTTGCCTCCATAACTCGTCTTTGGCACATCATCGATGTGACTTCGGGCAGTTCAGATAAGACACAACGGCAACTCCACGAGAAATATGGTAACTTCGCATCACCAATTCTCAAAGACATCATAAAGACTGACAGTCGTAGGACCGATTGTTCGGATAGCCCCAAATGAAGTTGCTATAGCGGACCCAGAAGCCATCCGGACTATCTATTCTGCGCAATCAGGCTTTACCAAGGTAAACACCCCAGCTTCATCTTATCGCATGGAAACAATACTAAATCATATAGACCGACTTCTACCTTCCTTTTCGAGCAGACTGGGCCAGATACCCAGACGCCTTTACCAACTTAGATGAGCGCCAACATTCCGAGAGACGCAGAATCGTCAATTCAGTCTACTCCATGTCAAACATCATCCAGCTCGAAGAAGACATTGACAGATGTGTGCAGCTCCTTATAGCCAAATTCACAGACCGCGCCATGAAAGGTTCAATTATCGACATGTCTGAATGGGTACAATGGTACGCTCACCTCCTCCTTCCCCCTTGAAACCCCTGAAACTCACAGCAAAACAAAAAGGTACGCCTTCGACGTGATCGGCAAACTCTTCTTCAGTAACCCCTTCGGCTTCCTACAAAATGCCCACGATCATGCAGGCTACATTCACGCCCTCGATCTCCTCATCCCCTTTATCACAGTTGCCTGTGTCGCTCCTACATACCTACGCCCCCTCGTCCTCCTCAGCGGTGCCGCCATTCCGCGCGTACTGAAAGCACTCAAGGCCCTCAAGCACATCGAATCTGCATCCGAAGCGTGCGTGGAGCAGCGCGAGCATCTCATTGCGAACGGCAAAGCAGAGGAGTGCGAGGATATGCTGCAGAGTTTCTTTACCATTATGCAGGAGAAAGGACAGGAGAAGGATTTTGGGATTACAGAGGTGAAGATGGAGGCGTATGGGGCTTTGTGAGTTCATCTCCCTATTTACTAAATGTTTTGTTGTAGTGTAAGATGGGAAAGGGACTAATTGGAAATAGTATTGCGGGCTCCGACACCACCGCTGCAGCGATAACGTCGATTCTATACCACCTCATGCGCACGCCGTCAGCATACGCTAAGCTCACTGCTGAAATTGATGAGGCGGAGCAAGCTGGGTTGCTCAGCCAGGATATCCAATACCACGAGGCGGTTGGGCTGTCGTATCTCATGGCTTGTTGCAAGGAGGGGATGCGATTGCATCCTAGTGTTGGTATGACGTTGCCTCGTCGTGTCCCTCAGGGTGGTTGTGTCATTTCGGGACAATGGTTTCCAGAGGGGACGCGGGTTGGTGTCAACGCGGCAGTCGTGCAGCGTGATCAGGGTGTTTTTGGGCACGATGCGGATGAGTTTGTGCCAGAGAGGTGGTTTAGGCCTAATGCGGCGAAGATGGAGAGGTGTATGTTCCAGGTTAGTTTTCTCCCTTTCTTTGCGGTTGCGAACATTGTGGGCTGACATTGTGAATAGTTTGGTGGTGGCTCAAGAACGTGTATTGGCAAGAACGTAAGTTTTACTTTTGTAGAAATTCAAGTGATTCTGCTAATTCGGATAGATTTCGCTCTGCGAAATGTACAAAGTCATTCCATCGCTTCTTCGCTCGTTCGACCTACAACTTTCAGAACCGGACAGAGAATGGGAAACACGAAATTACTGGTTTAACAAGCCAAGTAAAGTGTACACGATGATACGATGCAGAGATGTAATCTTCCAAGGACCCCCCTGAATAATTTTCTATATTCCCAATTCTAACAGTTGATCTTCAATCGTAATACCCAAACATTCCTAATTTTACAATTATGTCATCTTCGAAGTGAATTTAATCAAACAAATTCCACTCTTGCACCGCAGTTTTCATGGCCTGCATTTCTTCCTCCTCTTTGTCGTTCTATTTGTCGTTCTCTTCGTTGACCTCTTCGTCGACCTCTTCGTCGTCCCGGTCATCGCCCTCTTCCAGATTCTCCGCCATATCACTCAACAACTGCATAGCCTTCTTCTCCTGGACCCTCTGCTTCATATCCTGCAACCACCTATGCCTCGCAAACTTCTCTCTAAACGCCACCCCCATTGGCTACTTCTCGTTATCCTCAGCCTTTTTCTGGGCCGCCCACTCCGCTTCACCGCCAAACTTCCAGACGCCAATTTCGTTGGAGAGACGGTCTAGGAGGGAAATCAGGCGTTCATAGATCGGGACGTGCATGTTCAAGTGTATGCGCTCAATGGCTTCGTCGGGGTGGTCGTCGCCGTTGACAGAGTACTCCTCCTCCTTGAGCTTTTCAAACGCCTCCCAGCATTCGAGGAACCCGTTGAGCCATGGCTCACCAGGGTTACGGCTGCGGATGTCGTAAAAGTGTGTCTCCATGGTGATGCAGCGCCGGAGTCTCCATGCGAGGCCGTTTTGTCCCCAGCGGAGTTCGGCTACGGGGATTTCTTTTAGGAGTAGCTTTTGTTAAAGGTGGATTAATTCTATAATTTCCTTTGTGTCACGAAAGCTCTCACCGAAAGTGTTATATGCTGGTTTAAGGTCTTCGGGAAGGGGTAAACCTGGCTTCTTCGAGAACAGCGGCATAGTGATTGAGAACCTCTTTAGTTTCAATCGTCGAGTGTAGCAGTAGGAATTTGTAACTAGATGATTTAGTAGATCATAGGCGAGTGTCTGGCGTTCAAGCTGAGTAAAGGTCGAGTAAGGCAGTATTTATACAAGTATTTCCGAGAGATGCATACACTGTGGCAATGAACCGTGTGAATGATCAGAGAGGAATTTACAAAATCGGTACATTCAAAATGTCAATGTAATGTGTAACTAGAGTGCCGTGAAACCACCCTCAAAAACGTGAAGATGACTTTCATATCTTTGCGCGATCCCCGTGATCAGCATTCACCAGGACATATCGGTACCTAGCATGACCGTCCTCCATATCGACTACGGCCTGGTTCGCATCCTTCATGTTGCGCTTCTGCACCCACGGCTTGATTCCCTTCTCCGCAGCAAACTTCAGCATCTCTTCAATATCCCTGGGACTGCCAATCTGGCTTCCACCGATCTTGCAGCCTTTGCCAATCAAGCCAAATGCAGTGATTGCAGGAAGCTTGTCTTCTGGCGCGCCGACTTGGATGAAAGAGCCACCTGTACGCAGAAGTCGCAGATAGGATTCTAAAGGCATATCTGGAGATGAGACAGTACTGATGATGAGATCGAGAGTTCTGCTATGCTTCCTTGCCCATTTTTCATCTTCAGAAGTCGCGATATAATTTGTTGCGCCCATTGCCTTTGCATCTTCAACCTTGTTCCTCTTCCTGCTGATGGCGACAACTTCTTGACAGCCCATCGCTTTTGCAAACAATATGCCAAAGTGACCAAGCCCACCAATACCAATGATTCCGATTCTCTTGCCAGGTCCTGCGCCATTGTTTTTGAGCGGCGCATACACAGTGATGCCTCCACACATCATGGGCGCTGCATCCTCACTCCTAAGCCCTGCGGGTATCTTGATGGCAAAATGCGCAGGTACACGAACGTAATCGGCGTAACCGCCCATGCTCCAGCTACCGTCCGGGTACTTTGAGTTGTACGTGGCTACCATCTTGGTACAATGTTGCTCGATGCCTGCGCTGCATTCTTCGCATTCGTCTCTTAGACAGCTAAAGGCCTGGGCGCCTACACCGACCCGGTCGCCCAGATTCACATTCTTGACTTTTTCTCCAACGCGAACAACATGACCGACAATCTCGTGTCCGACGCATGTAGGATAGTGCGTAGTGCCCCAGCCAGAGCGCAGCGTGTGAATATCGCTACCACATATACCACAATGCGAGACCTTGATGTCGATATCGATGTCACTGAAGGGTTTCGGCTTGAAAGAAGACCATGTCATTTTTCCTTGAGCGGCGCTCTTGTCATGACCCAGCCATCCTGTAAATTCAGCGGGAGACGTCATGGCGGTCGCGTGGAGGTTTGGGAGAATTTGGCGTGATATGTGCGTAATTGCGACAATGAAATATTTGAAAAGTATGGAAAAACGTTGATTGGTAAAGACAAAGGAAAATGCTGGGCTTCGGCAATCGTTGTCGCAACGCCAACGCGCTCCGAACCGAGCATCGCCCGCGTCATTGTGCTGGAGAACGACATCCGAGGCATCTTTGGTAGCGCAGCGCGTCGCAATTGAGGGGTCCCCGGGCTTAGCGTTAACTCCGTAGCATTGCACGTGATACTGTTTTCACTGTCACTGGAAAGGCACAAGCACATTGTGAACATTAATCAATTTTCGTTACACGTTCCAACTCCCTAAGAAATATATCGAGAAGAAATCCCACTCAAGTCTACGCTCCCTCCGCCTTCTCTGCCCCCTTCACCTCTGGCAAAAACCTCGACTTCGCTGCTGCCTTTGCAGCAAGCTGCCCAATAGACTGTCCATTCGTAAAATCGAAAACCGAAACATCAGCTCCAATTTCCTTTGTCATCCACAACCTGAGTTCTACAGCAACAAGGGAGTCCACACCATACGCATTGAGTGACCTATCAGCGTCCAATTCTTCCAAGTCGTAGCTGAGCGTCTTGGTAAGTTGGTTCAGCAACGCCTTGAGCACTGTCTGCTCTGCTTCCTCGAGCGATGTCACTGCAGCAATGAGATCGGGCGTCGATCGTGTAGATGAGCCCCCGTTTCCAGACGATCCATTACTATTGTCTGCGCCGTTGCGAAGGACCATGTGGTTATACATTGGTTCGTGCTGCCAGGCTGGTTGCTCAGCGCCTTCATCTGCAGTGTACCTCGGGAGCCAGAATCGTGGGATTGATTGGGCTTCCTCGACGCTGAGTTTCGTGCCGGGGTGGCAGTAGTAATCGAGCGTTTTGACGAGTTGCTCAGAGGACATGAAGGCGAGACCGGTCGAGAGGAGGTAGGATCTTAGTGCTGGTCTCTCGGCGACCATGCCGGCGTCGTCGAGGACTGGAGCGGCGAGTGCGACGACGTTGTGGCCTTGGGATGCCAAAGACCTGGCCATGGCGTTTTGGTAAGAGTTTCCTGCGCAGTAGTTTACTTGGCCGCTCATGCCGATGTTGCCGACGAGGGAGGATAGCATGATGAAGAAATCGAGGGTTTTGCTGGTTGAAGTGAGGATGTCCCAAAGGTTTTGACTTCCTTTTACTTTGACATCGACAGCCTGGTGCCATTGTTCCGCGGTCATCTTGTCAAAAGCGTTGTCCTATAAGTCGAGACATGTTAGTAAAAGATCTTTCAATATGCCTTTGGCGATGCTGATCAAAAGGAATGAGAACTTACAGCAAAAACAGCAGACGACTGAATGCATCCACGAACTGGTGGCATCTCAGCCAGAGCCTTGGAGATAACCTTCTCCAACTCAGCCTTATCCGTGATATCACACGAAGGAGTAGCAATCTGAATGCCATTGCCCTGCAATTCAGCCACAAGTGCCTTGCTTGCCTCATCCGAAGGACCTCTCCTCGAAGGAACGATCAGATTCTTAGCACCAGCCTGCACAAGCCAGCGGATGATTTCCAAGCCCAGCCCTCCAAAGCCTCCAGAGATAACATATGTAGCGTCATTCTGAAGCTTAGCAGCCTGCTTGGGCGGCTGAATAACCCGAACGACATCCTCGTCATGATACTCAATCACCAGCTTTCCAATATGCTTGGCAGACTGAATCAGACGCATTGCCTCTTCCATCTGCGAGACGGGGTAACTCGTGATAAGCGTCTTAATTTCGAGATTACGACCAAGCGTATCTTCAATCATGTCTGCCCAGAGATTACCAAGTCGCTCTGGGTCGGTCCTCCACATGTACGCCAACTCGAGTGATTCGAATCTCACGCCTCGGGCAAAAGTGGCCATGGAGATGCGAGCCCTAGATTCGATGTCGGTTAGCCCAATCTCAGCAAAGGCTCCGAATGGCGCAACGAGTTCCCAGCTGGCGCGAAGGGCATCGCCAGCAAGACTGTTGATTACGATGTCGACTCCACGGTTGGCCGTCATGCGCAGCACACCAGTCTTGAAGGTCAAATCGCGGCTTGAGAAGATGTGGTCGCGCTGGATCCCGTACACTTTTTCAAGGAGATCGCGCTTCTCAATACTTCCAACCGTGACAAAGATTTCTGCTCCCTCACGCTGCGCCAGCTGGATAGCAGCTTGGCCAACACCACCCGCAGCAACATGAATGAGTACAGTTGGCTTCTTGCCTCGTTTCGTACGCCTGGCGAGACCGCCAATTTCGTAGAGACAGATCCATGCTGTCAAGTACACAACTGGAATGATGGCAGTCTGAGCAAAAGACAAGTTGTCAGGGATCTTGGCGAGAATACTCTCGCCAGTCCGCGCGTAAGTAGTGAACGAGCCATCGTACGTAAAACCAAAGACCCGGTCACCTGGTTTAAACCGCGTCACTCCTGATCCTACGCGAGTGACTATTCCCGCAGCCTCGAGACCCATGGCTGACTCTGAGATCATGCCAAGCTGAATAGCTAGATCCTTAAAATTCATACCGGTAGCTTTGACTTTGAATTCTACTTGGTCTGCATTCAGAGGAGCAGCGTATAAATGATCAGTAACGAAGCACGATGAGTTCAAGGATCCGATTTGCTGGACCTTGAGGCGCAGGGGACGCGTTGGGTCCGCCCCGAATGCCATTTCAGTCAGGCTGTTATCAGAGATCTGGCCGACGTGCTTTGTCAATGCGGGAGCTTCGATGAGTCGTGCAATCATGATAGAGCCGTCGATGACCTTGTACGATGTCTCGTATGCACCTGTGCGGTGCGAAGACAAGCGTGTATCGACCTCCAAGATCTTGCTTGCGATGTTCTCATCACCTTCCTCGGGTTGGAAGGTAAGAGTGACGAATTCCAGTTTTGGAAGATCAAGACGGATACTTCCAGCGAAGCCAGTGACGAGATCCGTGTCGGGAGACTCCTTGTTGGCCCATAGCAGCCGCTTTCCGCCTACTATCTTCTTCAGTGCTGATAGTACAGCTTGGTCGGCGGTAGCGAGCAGTGGTTTCTCTAGTTCTGGAAGCATGATGCAAGCGCTATCAGCGATTGCCTCCTGGTCAGCTGTCGTCGCTAGTTTCTCGTAGTCGGCGAGAGCAATGATCTTGACAGCCACGCCGTTCTCTTTCAACGACGACTCCAGCTTCTCAGCCACCTTTCGCTGTTTCTCAGACGCCTGATCGGCTACAACATAATAAGTCTTAGGCTTTACTACCGATTCCTTGCTGTCAGTGGCAGGAACACTAGCAATCAGAACCGAAGACTTCTTGTCCCCAAACAAAGCGCCTCGTTCACTGAACCCCTGCTGAGCAAGATACTTGGCCCAGCTCTTCGCTACAGCCTTACCGAATGGTACCGTAAGAACGATCTTGCCGCCAGGCTTAAGAAGACTGTAGAACCTGCGGAGAACGATATCCATATGCGCGTTGGGAATCGCGCCCACAGGCGCTACAAGAACGTCATATGACTCGTATTTGAAGCCCTGGTGCATCGGCTCAGACATGATATCCAGGACCTTGGGCTGCACAAAACCTGCCGTGACTTTCTTCTGTATCTCATTGAGAGACGAGATAGAGCTATCCGTCAAGTCGTAGTCGCCATAACGCTGGGCCAGTGTAGTGAGGACCTCGTTGGTGAAAGTATATGCGCCATTGCTGATATCGAGGAACTTCATATGCGGGTTCTTGTGCGCCAGTGCATCTAGATATTTCTGGAAACCTTCAGTTTCCGCACCGAAATCGGCGAAATCTGTGTCTGCCTTCCATCTGATGTGCCATGCTTTGTGTTTAGGGTCCAACTCGGAGCTTGATGTGCTGGCACCGCCATCGACTTCGGTGACTCTGCAGCCAGATGCTCGGATCATGGGCACTTTGGTGTTAGTGTCGATTGCAGTGCAGGATAAGGTGTGTTCGTTGCGGTTGCAGGCGTCGTAGTCAGCAAAGACTTGGTAGCCCTCTTCAGGATGCGTGCTTGCGGAGATCCAAAGTTCTTCTATGAATGAGAGAACAATGGGCTTGTTTTGCTTCCTTGTAGGGTTGGAAACCAGAGGCACAAGACACGCCTGTAGTGCACCATCCAATGTTGTAGGGTGGATGAGATGTGGTTGCAGGTAGTTCAGGGGCATCAAGGACTTTAGAAGCGGTACGGTCGGTTTGATGGTAGCAAACGTCACGCCCGATTCGTGGTCGACAGCGGACTCCGACAGGGTTTGGAATGTCGGACCAAACAACAGACCGACGTCCTTCCAGGCCCGGTAAATTTGGTCAGGTGTAACCTGAGTCTTGCATTTTTGCTGAGCGTCCGAAATCCGGACTTGAGCATGATCCCTGAGGGCTTGATCTTCTCGACCAGCATCGACGGCAGTCGTTGATTCTTCATACTCAACAAGAACCTGACCACAGCAATGCTCTCGAAACTGGTCATCTTCCTGAGCTGTAAGTACCTGGAATTCACGCCAAGGAGAAGTCTTTGTCTCCCGAGCTGCCTGCTTCACCGGGCGCAGGTGCAGATGTGACTCGACACCAAGATTGTTGTCGGGAACCTGCAGTGCAGAATGGAAAGACACCTCGCGGAAACGGATAGCTTTGATCACCTTTGCAGGGTTCGAGATCTCAGCAAGTTGCTTGCACGCCTCAATGGCCATCACAAGCATACCGGCAGCTGGATACAAGACGGCCCCCGAGACAGCATGATGTTCGACCCATGGGTTCTCTGAAAGACGTATCCAGTTGCGCCAGATAGCATCGTGCTTTGCATCCCAATCAGTAACAGGCGCACCGAGGAGCTCGTGGCGAGCAGCGGTGCGGAATCGGAAGTTCCTGCTTAGTCGAGACTCGCTCCAGTATTCACGAGAGTGGTTGAACTGGTACCGGGGGAGATCGGTCATCAAAATGGGATTTGTTCCTTCGACATGGTTGATCTTCAGCAGATCCGCTTCGATGCCCCGAGTGAACAGGGTTCCAGCGGCCTGCATGATCACTTCCACATCCGAATCTCCTCGTTTCAGTGTATGGTGATACTTGATACCACTGCCTCCCCTGTTCACCCCGTCGATGATGTTGCGGAGCGGACCTTGTAAGGCGGAATGAGGACCAATCTCGATGACATCAGTGACGAGGCTGAATGAGCGGCCCTCTAACTTGACATCGGACGAGGCTTTGAGCATCTCTGTCAGCGACTCATTGAATCTCACTGTCGAGACAAGATTCGTAGTCCAGTATGCGGGCTCCCGTAGCTTGGAGTGATCGATCTTCGTGCCATATGTTGATGAGAAGAACTGCACATCAACCTGTTGGCCATTCCACGGACGGGGGATAATCTTCCCCATACATTTGGTGTACTGTCCAACAATGGGCTCCATGTATCTCGAGTGGTATGCCATTTCGACCTTCAACTTGCGCGCGAAGACGCTCTCGTTACCGAGCATTTGAACAAGAGCGTCAATTTGTTCAACATCTCCGCTCACAGTGTGGTTATTCTCGCTGTTCATGCAAGCAATTGTCAGTTTTCCGACAGTCTGGAATCCAGACTCATTGACCTTGTCAATAGCTTCTAGTGTCTTTTTAGAGTCCAGACCAACAGCAGCCATAGCCCCCTTAGGTTGGTCCTTGGAGGCAGCTAGTTGGACGGAAAGCTTGCCTATACGTAACGAGTGGTCAGCTGATTATCCAAGAAGGGTTTTTTGAACCGGTATAGCAGGATATCTCTGAGAACACTTACCACGCCAGTATGCAATTCTCCATGCACTCTCTTGATCAATGGCACCGGCCGAGTATGCAGCCGCAATTTCACCCGAAGAATGACCAGCGGCAGCTTGCGCTTTCACTCCCCAATCAGCCAGGAGATCGACAAGTGCAACTTGAACGACTGTGCACAGTGCTTGCGAGAACTCGGCGTTGTTGATGCGAGATTCACCCTCGTACTTCGAAAGTTCATCTGTAAATCAATTAGCGAACTGTGCCACAAATCTTTCGTCTCCAATATGGAGTTGAAACTGGGTCGACTTACCGATCACAGACCATTCGCAGCCCAGTGTCTTCAAGTAGGCATCCGCGCATTCAACACTTTGTCGGTAGGCCAGATACTGCATCAATTCCGTGCCCATGAGAGCCCACTGAGCGCCCTGACCAGTGAAAACAAATCCAAGACCAGGCTGATCAAGAGAACGTGTGGCTGGTTGCCCTTCAGACAGCTTGTCTTCTAATGACTGGCCCGAGCTTGCTACGACGGCTGCCCTCCACGAGAATCTGGACCTCTTGCTTGCGAGTGTGTAACTCAAGTTGTAAAGTGAATCCGTCATCTTGGGTAGGTACTCTGCGTATGCCTTGCACATCCTGGAAACACCATCTTGATCGAAGGCACTGAAGACTAAGAGTTGCGGAGTAAAGGCGGTACCGTTGATGACTGCTGGTATTTCCGCTATACATAATCTTGATCAGCATATCCCTTCTACATGGAGGAATCAGATTGGGTGTGTCCTTAGACTTACCAGTTGTACCGGCTAGTCGAGGTTCGGCAATAGTCCGGTGGGGCGCATCACAACCATGTGACTCCAAGAAGTGACGCGCATCCTCCAGGACCACATGAGCGTTGGTACCCGAAATACCAAAAGAATTGATAGAGATCCGGCGAACGCCTGAGGCAGTCTTGGGAAACGGAGTTGCAGCTGTTGGGAACTTGAAATGCCACTTCTTCGGAATCGCGTGGTTGACTTCTTTGAAGTGTGCATTTGCTGGGATGATGCCGCTCTCCAAGGTCAGCACTGCCTTGATGAAAGACGCAATACCAGAGTTTCCTTCAGTGTGTCCGATGTTACTCTTAAGGGCGCCAATATAGATGGGCTCTTCTTCTGACCGATAGCGGCTGAAGATGTCACTGATGGCGCCTGCCTCAGTTGGATCTCCCGCGTTTGTGCCTGTAATCGTTAGGTTGCTTGCCTTTCTATGAGTTCAGCTTTTCACATTACCTGTTCCGTGTGCCTCAAACATGCGCGTTTCCGAAGGATCAACCTTTGCTTGTGCATAGCACCTTCGCACAAGGTTCGCCTGAGACTCTCTTACTGGTGCCGGTAGAGGGGCACCCTTTCCGTCGTGGCCGATTCCACTGTTACGAATGACAGCTCGAATAGCTGAAGCAGTTCAGTTAGCATATTCGATTTCTTTTCCTTGGACGAAAACTGAAAAATCAGATACTCACTGTCTCCATCGCGAATCGCATCCGACATGCGTTTGAGCACAACTACCGAAATACCTTCACCTCTACCATACCCATTAGCCTCTTTATCAAAACTTTTCGAAGCACCCTGCGGCGACAAGACACCCAGCCCATTCAGCTGCTGTCCAAACTCTGGTGAGAGGATAACATTGGTACCACACGCAAGTGCCTGCCGATCGCAGCTGGTTAGCCCTTTCCACAAAAAAAAAGAGAAGTGATCACGCAAGTGGCAACATACAAGATTACACTCCCTCGACTTCAACCCAATAACCGCCTGATGCAGCGCCACCATACTACTCGAGCACGCCGTATCCACCGTAAATGCGGGCCCCCTAAAATCATAAAACCACGCTACACGCCCCGCAAGCGTACTCGGCACACTTCCCGTACCCGAATACGTCAACGCGACATCCGTATCTTTGATCGTCACATCACGGTAATCGTACACAAACGAGCCCGTGTACACGCCCGTGTTGGAGCCTAGGATATCGTTTAATGTGTATCCAGCGTTTTCTAGGGCTGCGTATGAGGACTCGAGGAGAAGTCGCTGTTGAGGGTCCAGCGCTGCGGCTTCGGCGGGTGTGATGCCGAAGAAGGGGGCGTCGAAGGCTTTGACGCTGCCGCTCATGAAGTGGCCTTCTTTACTTGCAATCTGTTCTCTTTGTATTAGCATCAACCACGATTTTGAACATACTCGAAATGAACGTTTCTGGGAGAGGAGGGGGTTCATACAATTCCATCCCGGTGGTGATCCGGATGCCAAAATGCATCTGCATTGTATCTATCACTCGGCACGGGTTTCCGAGCTGATCGTCCAGCGACGAGGAATTCGAAAAATTGTTGTACGCTGTCGCCGTCACAGGGCAACTTTGCGTCTAGCCCGATAACTGCAATTGGCTCTGCCATTGTGAAAAAAGTCGTGATGACGGAAAAAGTTCGTAATGAATTAGTATGAGAGCAAATGAGAAAGTTTGAATCGCTGGTTCAACCACCAGTTCTTTCTTTGCTGGCAGACAATCAAAGGCGAAGAGTTGAATATCTTGGTTCAATGTTGTTGGCGCTTGCTAACAGTTTATATACCACTATTGTGACCAGGGAGATGGAGCTACCCAAGTTATCCCTCCTATCACAACACCGGCTAGGAAAGCCATCTAGAGTCTTCCAAGATTCTGCGGACCCTGATCAACTTGAGTTGAGTATAGTGTGGCAGTATCGTCAGTCTTGGAAAATTTCGCGATAGGCGCAGGCTGAGGCTGAGGAAACCCACTGCCAAGATAATGGTTGATCGTATTCAATATCGCGTTATGCGCCAGTTATGGTGAATCATGCTGGGGGATATGTGAGTAATGGGTTCAGACCGTGCTTGAACGGGCGGCAAGTGCGGGTGAGGATGAAGGAAGATTTAGGTCGCGAGGTGGTGCATGCGTCAACTACGGAGAGATATGGGGTAAGTAGTGTCAGTGTAGCACTAGTTCCATGTCAAGAAACTCCACAATGTCTGCAATCACGTCTTATTCAGCCATTTGGCGTTCTTTAGACCCATAAATTTGGAGAAGAAGTAGAGTCGAGCTAGCCTCAGCTTCTGTCCACTTTTCTAAAGATTGCGACCTAAACCACAGACCCAAAAAAGAAAAATGGCTTTACTACAGCGAGGGAACCCTTTGGTTTAGCAAAGGGGGTGCTTGTCCGCTTGATTTCATAGGCCAGGCACATTTTCATTGTGGACATGGTGTACGCAATCTGATTTTTTCAAAAGTCTTCTTGCAAGGCTGTGCTTTGTATTGATCGTAGTACAACGTTTTACTTTCATCATACGTGATCGTTGCTAAGGCTTTATACTTTGAATCATTAAGTGCTTTTGTTCATCGTGAATTTTCCAGCGTATCTGCTTCTACGTAAAGTCACATCATTATACCCAAAGAGGATTGTAATAGGCAAAACCACAGACACGCCTAGACCGTTGCCTAACACTATCCACCCTGACATAATGCGCAAGTCAGTACTCCTGAAACTATTTCTGTGGATCAACCATAGCTCCTTCTCCTTAGAGTATCTGGGTACATCGATGTAATGGACACTGCACAATGTTCCTAGTGGAGATATCGGACCGGAGGTACACTTTACGGCCGTAGTGGAGTGTCTCTAGTCAGTGCAACAACGCTCCGTCAACAGACTTGCTACAATACGTATTTCTCTATCCAGATTAAACAATTGTAATGGGGGGCATGGCAGGATAGTAGACGTACAACAAAAGTGGTAGTTTTGAAGTAGAAGCAAGCAAGCACTACACTGCATGGTAGTAGGCCCCACGACCCTGGACTACGAGAACGAAAAATTGTAACGGAAAACATGCCGTGAATTTCTTGGAAGTCCACTTGAGATGTGGGCGTAAATAGTGACCATGACAGACCGGACCGATAGGACAAGGGCACTGTAGACTGCAACTACAAAAGTCGAGCGTGAATAGTGACAAACTCCCTACGAAAATTGCAATCCTTGAGCATACAAAATCACAAACTCTAAAATCACTTTTATATCTATCAACCCCCAAATCCACCATGGTTTCCCAATCCCTCCCCAAAATCATCTTAGGAACTCACATGGTGCGCAAACAATCTACAACCCCCCCCCCCCATCCCGCACTCCTAACAGAACCCCAGATCGGAGACGCAACCAAAGACCCAGGCACCGTCCGCTTCGACACCAAATCAGAAGTTGAAGCCCTGCTAACTTCCTTCCACTCACGAGGCTACACACACCTCGACACAGCGCGCGACTACTCGCCCTCAGACCAAGGAGCCTCAGAATGGCGTCTGGGCCGCTCCACCGCCGGCACACGCTTCACACTGCACAGCAAAGTCCACAGCAGCACGGCCGGCGCGCACGCGGCCTCGGCGCTTCACGAGAGCATCACGGCGTCGCTGCAATCCCTCGGCGTTTCCACAGTAGAAACCATGTTCCTGCACTTCCCGGACCGCACGACGCCGTTTGCGGACTCGGCGCGGGCCATGGGCGAGGCGCTTGCGCAGGGAAAGATGGACAAGTATGGGTTGTCGAATTATTCGGCGGAGCAGGTGGAGCGGTTTTTGGGCGCGTGTGAGGAGGCGGGGTGCGAGAAGCCGGGGGTGTATGAGGGGCATTATAATGCTGTTGCTAGGGGGTGTGAGAGGGAGCTTTTGCCGCTGTTGAGGAAAAATGGTATGGCGTTTTATGCGTATAGGTAAGTTTGAGTTTTGATTTTTTTTTTGGGGGGGGGGGGGGGGGGGGG
>NW_006912184.1:0-32694 GCF_000523435.1 Bipolaris zeicola 26-R-13 | reverse complement strand
AGCGTGAGGCTGACGTGCAATGTGCGAATAGTCCTGCTGCTGGAGGATTATTCTCCGAGCATGCTGAGACGTCGAGACGGTGGAAAGATGATGTAAGTGGATATATTTTCTCTCTTTCTCTCCCGACAAATTTTCTCTTCTTCTTCTTCTTCTTCCGGATTTTCTTTCCTATGTGGTCTAATTGGAAAAAAAAACAGAATTTCATTGGCAAGCCGTACAATGTCATGTACGGGAAGCCGCCAGTGCACGCAGCGGTAGCGACGATTCTCGAGCTTGCAGAAGAACATGGGATAAAGGGGCATGCGGCTGCGATACGGTGGACAGCATTTCATAGCTTGCTGGATGCAGAGTGTGGGGATGGTCTCATTTTCAGCGTTTCCAGTGTGGAGCAACTGCATAAGACGCTGGATGCCCTGGAGGCTGGACCGCTTCCTGTGGAGCTTGCAGAGGCGATTGCTGAAGTGTACAGTATGGTTGATGGGGCTGAACCGCCGTATCATGTGTAGAATGAGGGTGGTGAGTCAGTGTTGGGTATAGCCTCATGTGTAATGAATCGTTCTACAGTAATTTGGGAAACGGATTCCTGGTCAGCGGTTCTAGCATTGTCTTTGTGTGCCACGTGCTTTGTTGCTATACCTGACCGCGCGTACATGGCCCCTTGATCTAAGATGATGAATTGCGAATACGAGGTAGTGGAAAGATGCTGATGCAGTGTCATGAAGATACGCATATGCGGACCGATTCTGCCTCACAAAACCATTCTGTGCAGCAAATCTACTGTCGTACCGTATCTGGCGACGATGACATGTGGAGTCGTATGTGCTGTCTCCCAATTCTATCTCGTCGTGTCAAACAGCGGTGTGCCTAGTCGGTTCTACTTACCAACTACCTACTTTCATCGCCAGCCTTGTTATTGTCGTCGTATTCGGCGTTTTGATGAAGACGTAGCGTGCCGTCGGGCCTGTACATCATACGGTTGATCGACACGGGAACAGGCCGCGGGCGGTTAAATCTAGTGAACGCCCAAAAGCTTTTCACAACCATGAGACAAAACTATATTGTGGTTTTGCCATCGGGGCTTGATACACGCTGGTTGTTTTGCAAGTTTGTTGCATGGCATGCTGTAAGTGATATCTGATAGCTATTGTTGTAGTGCCCATGCTGTATATGAAGATAGTATTTATTATAGGTGGAGAACAATAGTAGTAGAATACAACATCACTTAAGGACCCGCACCGTTGCGGCTGAAACCCCTTCTTGGCAACTGATGCGAAGATCCGCAGTTGCAGATGACAGCTGATTGGCTGTGTGATCCACTCAACGCAGTAACTCGTCACGCATGCAATGCCAAAGGAAACTCTGCCGGGTGGAGAATCTAGATCCGATTACACTAATGACTTGCACAATGTACTATGTTCTACACATCAACCAGGGTCTCGCCTATCTGGTCTTGCAGTGGGTATTCCACTTTAAAATTCTCAATCAAGCGGACATGCCCTTCACTTCTCGGCTTGATGCTATACGAAAAGTCGTGCAGCCGCATGATCAAGCCAGGGGTGCCGATTCGTTGCGGTACAATCTTGTTACCCTTTTCATCTATGGCATTCGTCATGTCGAACGCAGCCAAGAGGCGAGCGACGGTAATGAAAACGGTTTGATCGGCTACGAAGCGCCCGGGGCAAACCCTACGACCGAAGCCAAAATTTGCGTCGGTGGGATCCGGCTCATTGCGGGGCGCAAGAAAGCGTTCAGGATCAAAAGAGGAGGGATTCGAATACGTCTGCGGGTCGTTCAAAAGCCACCATACAGATGCTATGAGGTACGCTCCTTTGGGGATTCGGAAGCCGCCATAGCTCATTTGTTCGTCGGCCTTGTGCGGTATGGCTAGCGGTGCAACAGGATGCCATCGAAAGACTTCACTGACTATGGCGTTGACGTACGGCAGCTGGTCTCGGTCTTCAAACTGCGGTAGTCTGCCGTTGCCGACGACGGTGTCAATTTCCTGTTGCGCCTTCTTCTGGACATCTGGGTAAAGTATCATGGCCAGGATGAAAGCATAGAGGGAAGCAACAGTGGTATCTGAACCACCGCCATACATGACAACAGCTGTCTTCTTGATGACATCATCTGTGCTTGCTTGGATGTTGCCTGACTTCTCTGCCCTTTCCTTCTCCTGCTCAATGAGTGATGAGACATAGGATGGTTTGTGAGTCCCTTTGGCCATCTCCTTGCGCACGTATTCGTAGGGAGTGTTGAGCGTTTTGTTAAGCTGCTTGTTCCAGTCTCGAGCTGTCTGCTTGAACGACGTGCCTGGAAGGCCCTCGGGAAGATGTTTGAGAAAGGGAAATGTATTGACTGCCCATGCCAATAGATCGGATGCCTGACCGAATATATCCATTGTCTCTTCGATCATATGAACCAATGGATCGGGGGAGTCGGGAGTGATGGAATAACCATACGTGATGCGAAGAATGACGGCGCTCGCTTCACTGTAGAGGCGGGGCTGGTCAGCAGAGATCAGAGCAGTGATGTGCGGCTGGCTAGACTTACGACTTGACGTGCTTGAACAAGCCGGCTGGGTCGTTGAGAATGTTCCAAAGAAAACGGTGGGATTCAAGGTTCTCTACTTGCTTGAAACGTTCGGCCACGAGCTTTGTGCCAAAATGTTTGTGGATCATTTTACGGTGTTGCAGGTAGGTGGAATTGAACGACAAAAGGTTCAGTAGCCCCCCGAATCCGCACATGTCTGCAAAAGCGAACGAGGGTCGAGATGAGGTTATTTTCGAGGATTTGGTCAAGATGTCGCGTATCGCATCACGATCGTGGAGAAGAATGATGGGCTGTCCAAGCATGCTCACGGAGCTTACGGGACCGTAAGCGTCCTTGAACTTGAGCCAGTGTTCATATTCAGGAATATTGCCAGGAGGCCCATCTGTGACATTCCCAACGATGGGGAAGCCTTTTGGTCCAGGTGGAAGATTGCTGTTATTGTCTCGCAGCTTCCTCCAGAGCTGAACACATAGGAGGAGCCCCAGCGTAACAGCAATGAGAGATAGCATTTTGGAGAATCCAAGTCGGCAGTTATTGCCTAGGGCGAACGAAGGTGTGTAGCAAAAGCTTGAGCAAAAAGACAGGTTGAAGTACCTCGTTTGATAATCGATCCAACTGGTTTTGGAGTGGGACGCTGTAGCCCTCCGAAGTCAGCCCAGACTATTTTCCATCCATAGGAAAACGCGGTATGGCGGAAAAACACAAATGCAAGCCTCATGATGGCGGGATCCCTGATCTAACGGTGCCATGCACGGGGAAACCCACAACTACGGCCCGATTTGTGGGGGTTAACAAGGCCCTGCAGGTCCCAACGATGACACTTGTGGGGTTTGGTCATAGCCTAGATCTAGGAAAGAATTCGTTAGCTTTGTAACATTGAATATTTGCCGTTATTGCCGCTGGAGAGATTGTGTTATTGACATGTGGGCTTGTCAGGATTTCCAGCTGCACTCTCCGGGGTGGTAACATGACGCTGAATAGGAACAATCTAAATTTTCCATCATCAACTTCACATTGAACTGTGTCTATGCTCGCCATATCATTCTTTTTCCTTCTAAAAGATGTCAGTAAGGGTGAAGCAGTCGATACTATCCAACCAGGGCTTGGAAGCACACTTGGGCGGGCGAAACACGTGTGCGGCACCATTTAAGTAGATGGCGTGGGCAGTTCCTCATTTGCCAAAATGAAAAAATTGATTGTGAGATTTGTTGTACATTACCTGAGTCAGGAAGGAAGTTGTTCGTCTTTGGACGATATTGGGAAAGCGCAATTTTCCGTTCATTGCGGGTTGCGTGATATCAATTTTGGGGATAAGTTAAGGTCCATTGCCTTTTTTTTGGAGGGTTCACTGAGACATGTTTGTGTAAAACAGATATACCTGAACTGATATAGGAATGAAGACTACAATCTAAGCCAAATTGTAGTCTAGTGACGTCGGAATATAAAGTTGTCCAGATCAGAGGCAGCCTAGTACTGAGGAATCATCATCATCACCATGATGAACTGGGACGCATTTACCGTCAGCTTGCTGACAACTGTCATGCCATCAACAAATCGGAGAGTTTCCTGCTATGGGAAGCTGCATGCCTCAATGTCTCGCGCTTCGCCCAAAGATATCACCCAAGACAGCCTCGTCGACTAGTCTCGTCGACGGACTTGGTATGGCACAGAGACACACTAGCCATCCGGAGCAGGATATTGTGGTATCATACTTGCCCAAGGGCAAAGCAGTCCCACTGAAGGAGCTTGTGAAGCCGATAGGTCCCGTTTGTCCATGTATTTCCGCATAAGGACGACGTATGCGCAAATATCTAGTAGATACTGTCACACGTATAAACTCCCCACTACGACATTGTTCTTTGAACCAAGCTTACCTTAGCAAAGCCATCAACAACACACGGCCTAGCCTAAGTACTCGGATGCCTGAGCGCAAGATATATAAATATATAATATAGTAACCATTGAAGGATTTTCGCACATGGCGCTTCTCCCGGCGCTCACAGCTGGAGAAATTGCGAGCATAACCCCCTCCCGACGCTGTCAGTCTATATATGGCGGTTGACTGGATACTGTGGTGGATAGAATTTTCTAAAACTGATTGATACCATTGCGCCCACTAGAGATGAATGAGCATTAGCGCACCCTTCTGACGCGTGTGCGCTGATGAGCATGTGTGACAGATTGCCGTGCGGCTGATGTGAGTGGCTTTGACTTTGGCCTTGCGAAAGCCATGACATACCGCCACTGGTAGGGTGAGACAGTGACTGCTGGAGTCGTTGAGATATATGCTCCCTTGTTGTTAGGAGAGAAGTTAGATCAGGGATGCATGTTCACAATAATAATGGAGAAGGGAGTAGCGCCCAAGTTGCTTGATACTGCAGAGTGGGTCGAATAGTTTGATTATCGGGAAATAGATTAGGCAGTAGCCGCTGCTAGGAGACTGACGCATGTCGCTCGGTCGTATGACAAAGCAGGATGTTTGTGTTGCTAAGGTGTTTACATGGAGTTTACATGGCGTTCATGTGATGGGTACAAAAGTGCAATGTCGCTGGCAAGAGAAGACAAGGAAATGGACGGGTGACGGTCTAAATGTGAGTCTTGTTCAAACCCTTTGTGAAAAGAGGGCTCTGGCGGACACGCTCCCAGTCGTGCAACATGACAGTATTTGCTGTACAGTCGCGAACCTCTGCACCCCCGCGCTTGATGACTTCGTCTTCATAGGCAGTGATGGCAGCTTTCCGATCTTGGCCAGCGTGTATTCTGGTGATGGCGTCACACAGCTTCCCTGCGTCTGTGACGGAGTGGTTGAGGCCTTGTCCGCGTTGGTACGTCATGGGGTGAACAGCGTCGCCGACCATGGTGACGCGTCCGTTGTGATTGTCCCAGCGATGAGCATGCAGGCTAGGATCCCACTCGGTAAGGCCAAGATACCATACGGGTGTGTCGTCGGGGGTCCATTCCAGGGCGCTCTTCCAGGGGTCGCAGAACTGCTTGGCAAGTTCCTTTTGCTGGGCGAGGCGTTGAGCGCTGGTCCAGTGCTTGGTGGCCTCTTGCTCTTCTAGGCTGCTGCGCCACGAGATGTAGTAGAAGAAGGTCCAAGTCGAGGGGTCATTTGCATCTGGGGCATGTTGCATGCCGAAAAAGGCAAAGTAGTTGTTGGGGTGGGCCGAGGCCAGGTAGAGGGGGTGAAAGGACCTCAGGTGAAGGGCCTGCTCCTTGGTGAAGGTGGACTGGACAAAGGTGGCGGCATAGGGAATGGGGTTGATGGCGCCCAGCTGGGGGCCGAGCAGGAGGCTGCGGGTGACAGAGTGAGCGCCGTCGGCGCCGACGAGGATGGAACCCGTGGCAGTGGAACCGTCGGCGAAGTGGGCGGTGACGGAACGGCCGTGTGGGGGATGCGAGATGGCGTGGAGCGGAAGGTTGTAGCGGATGTCGATGCCGTGGGACAGGAGCTGACGCAGCTTGCTCCGTCGCAGGCGGTAGAAGGGCCCAAAGGTGATTGCGGCGACGAGCTCGCCGGTGTCACCGCGGAGCCATTTGAGCGTGTCGAGGGGCTTTGTGGGATGGTTGGGGTCGACCTGGAGACTCTGGACGTGCTGCTCCCACCAGCCACGTGGCATGAGGCTCTGCAGCACCGGGGCCGCCCAATGCAGGCCCATGTTCCAGTCGCGATCGCCATGAGCAGCGCTGGTCTTCTCGAAGACGGTGCACGCGATGCCGGCCTGGTGGGCGCTGTCAGCACTAATAACACTGTGGGCATGTGCTATATAGTATGTTCGTGTGTACAGTAGTACCAAGTAGTGCGACAGGCTGGCTGCGAACACCACAAGTACGTGTCTGAGTACAGTACTCTACTCTACGTACCTTGGTCAGGCCTTGGGCAAGCGCCAGGCCCGTTATTCCTGCGAATCAGTAAGAATAGGCACTTTTGCATGTGTGGCCCGCTGCTGTTGCTGCACTGCCGTTGAGGCGGCGTCATGAGGCGTACCGGCACCAATTATAAGGACTCGGTTGTGCGCATCGCCGTGTGCTGCGTCTGCTGGTGCTTCTGCTGCTGCTGTAGTACCGCCGGAGTATGCTTCCCCCATGATATCGTCTGATGATGATGTCTCGTCCAATGCGCAGCAGTTCCAGAACGACGAGAATAAACTTCTGCACCGGCACCGGCAAGCTCCACGCCAACGCTATCAGGCCACCACCACCACCATCATTGCCTGCAACAGCCGCGCGGACCGAATGGACCAGCAGCCATTGCATGCCGCGGCTAACAAGCTTTGCCCGGGGCAACCTGGACTAGTTTGGCCGTGTTTGGAGAAGGAGTTGGAGGTGCAATATACGCACGGCGTCTGTTGGCTTGCCCTTCACCCATTCACACGCGGCGGAGGGCGAGTCCGGCGCAGGATCGCCCCGGGGGGTTTCTACGCCAATCCGGACCCTCGCCCTCCATCATCCAGCCCTCGACACACACGCATACCCCATGTCCCACGCCTCGGCCAAAGACACGACTGTTCATGAGCAAAAAAAAAAACGGACCAATGCCATTGCTTTGGATCAAGTGCATTTCCCTCGACTCGAGCACCACGACACGACAAATACGCCCCCTGCTGCTCAATTGACTAGTCATACTACTTGCTGCCTTTACTAATATGTAACCACACCCCTCGGCCCGCCATCCCCCAGGACACACACACACACTTTCTCTCCCTCCATCACCATCCTCATCTCACCCTCCCCCCTCTGGCAATGGACCCGTCCAGCCCGCACAAGCCTACGCAGGCTGCCGGCATCCATCTCCACCCTCAGGACAGCGCCATGCACTTGCAAGACACGCCCCATCCCCCGCAAACTGCCTCTGCCTCGCCATACCCCACGTCGCACACGTCCGACACCGTCACCGACGACGACGAAGCACTGGCCGGCTCCTCATCCGACTCGGGCTTCGACAGCGGCAGCCTCTTGGGCGACGGTACCGACTCGCTCGCTTCCTCCATCCTTAACCACCGTATGGAAAACGGCCGCCAGTATCATGCCTACCGCGACGGCGCCTACTGGGGCCCCAACGACGAGCTCGCCAAAGAGATTCTCGACTTTGCCCACCACATGTACCTCTTAACCCTCGACCAGAAACTGCACCTGGCCCCTCTGCAGAATCCCCAGGCCATTCTCGACTGCGGCACCGGCACAGGCATATGGGCCATTGTGAGCACCACACCACACGCGCCCTTTGCCTGAATCCCCACTAACGTGTCCAGGACATGGCAGACCAGTATCCATCTGCCACCGTCACCGGCACGGATCTCTCACCCATCCAGCCCGAGTGGGTCCCGCCAAACTGCCACTTTGAAATTGACGATGTTTCTTTAGAATGGACCTTTCCCCCAAACCACTTTGACTTTGTCCACATTCGCGAGCTGTTTGGCTGCATCCCGGACTGGGACTTTTTCTTCGCCCAGGCCTACCGCCATATCAAACCCGGCGGCTGGATCGAGATCGTAGAGCACTCGGTGTGTCCCATTGCCGACGACGATTCCATGAGCCCGGATCACTTTTACCATACCTGGGGCAAGGTCGTGGTCGAGATGGGTGACAAGTTTGGCAAGAGCTTTACCATCTGGGAAGAGAGTGCAGATAGGTTACGGACGGCCGGCTTTGTCGATGTCACCGTCGTCGACTTCAAGTGGCCAATGAATGGTTGGCCTACGGACAAGAAACTGAAGAACATTGGCAGATGGAATCAGCTGCGCCTCATGGACGGAGTCGAGGGCTTCATGCTGCGGCTACTGACTCAAGTCGGCGGCGTAAGTATTGCACAGTATCAATAGCCTTCCTACTGCCTACTAACTGTGTACAGTGGTCAGTCGCGCGAGCCCAGCTCCACCTAGCCCAGATGCGCAAGGAGCTCAAGAGCTACAAAACCCACGCCTACCTTCCTGGAACCGTTGTCTACGCCCGCAAGCCCTTTCGCACTTGAGGGAAACGGCATACTACTGGTGACATGTCTTCCATCAGTACTTCCTGTGCATAGGATACAATCCAATCACCAGCAAAGGTGATGGATGAACGGCCAGAATCTTCTTCCTAGTAGTACGTTCCGGCATCAGCGTCATCACGTACATCCTTCAAAACCGAGGTTAGTAGCGCAATTGCAGCTACCTGGAGCCATTTACGAGCATACTACCTCGGCTTCGGAAAATCACATGTCGCGTTCGCACCTAGTAGACAGTCACGTGATTCTCGGTAGAGTACATCATGGCACAGCCTTACTTCAGCATGGACAAGTTGATGTAAGTACCGTCATGATTGATGTTACATCTCCCCGCTAGTCTTTCTAAAGATGAGGGCTAAACTGGACTCCCTTTACCCTGTCTATATTACAAAAAGGCTTTCGCGCACTGGCTTCACACTGGACCCTGTAGTCGGCAAGCACCTTTTCGGGATCGGTATCCTGGAGCTTGGTAATACGGTGTTCAGTAGCGTGAAATGGCTGAGGTAGCGCAGGATACGAATCTGTGAGCTGCGGTGGGCTGTACTGCAGCCCCAGAGCGTCTAGCACAAGCGGCGCCAGGGATGCTGAAGATAGCAGGATGCGAGGCATTCCTTTGAACTGCAAGTTAGACTAATGTCTTTTGTCAAGTAGCGTAGAAGAAATAGAGACGTACCATGTCCTGTGTACCCAGCATTAATGAACTGATTGCTGCGATTCGGGAGGGCGCCGACAAACGGGAAGCCATCTGCACTTGTTTCGTGTGCTAAAACATATGCCATTAGTTTCCCGACATGTTCTTGTATTCTCCTCACAACTCACCACCAGTCCAACTCCCTCCCTTCTCAACATCAAACCCCAACTCTGCAACTTTCGGTCCTGGCCAACCCACTACATCCGCCGCCGGCCACGTCTTGTAAAACTCCGGTACACCAGGTGCCTGCTTATCGTCTTCATCGTTCAAAATGCTGATTTCAGGGTAATGACTGAGTAGTTGGCGGGCCCCGCCTATGATGATGACGTTGTAGGGGGGTGGTAGTTGAACGTGGTAGTTCTTGTATCTGCATTAGCATTTCTCTGGAATCTATGGATTGGGGGGGGGGAAGGGGGGAGCGTACATTCACCATACCATCCCACTGCTGCGCCCCCGTCCGCTTCAACAAGCCCTCGGGTGCCTTGATGGCTGCGATGGCACCTAGTTGCGGGAGAATTAAGCGTTCGAATTCGGGGAGGAGGTGCGAGGCCCAGCGGCATGTGGCGTGGATGACTGTCTTCGCGCGGAGGGTGCCGCGCGGCGTGCTGAGCGTAGTGTAGCCTGCTGAATCGCGGTCGGAGACGCTGGTGACGGGGGTGTGCGAGTGCAGGGTAAAATTTGGGGTTGTGAGGAGGATGCGGAGGAGGGCGTGGATGAATTTGTAGGGCCATCTTCACACCGTGTTAGCGGGACATTTGCTGATGATGGGGGTGGATCAAGGGAAAAGGGGGGAGGAGTAAGGAATACATTTGTCCCGTTGGATGCACAATGGCTTTCAGCGCTCCTTTCATCTGCGTTACTTCTTCTGCTTCGGCCTGGTCTTCGATCTTACGGCATAGCTTTACGATTTCATGGTCGTCGCCGTGGTCTTTGCGAATTTCATCGAGTGCGTGGCTGAGTCGGCTCCATGCTTCGTCCGTCATGGCTGCGTCAAAGGTCTCACCGAGTTTCAGGCATACTTCTTCTGTGATGCCTTCGGCGTCGCAGAGGTCTTTGAATGCGGCCAGGTGCGCGTGTTCGTGCCGGATTAGGTGCATGGCGCCTGCTGCGCCAAAGCGGTCGCGCCATATGGGGTATCGAGAGTAAAGATGCGGGCGTAGTTGTCCTCCTATTTTTTTTTCAATCTTCTGTCAGTATCCAGGTGTAGTATGTAGTGGGTAGATTTTGATATCACGTGCGCAACCGACTTACCATTTCGCCCAGTAGCAGCGCCACATACATCGCGTGCTTCTAGGATCGTCACTCGCGGCTGTGTAGATGCATGTTCGGTGTACTAAAAAAAACGGCGGCCGCATATGTCAGGACAAGGGGGCTTTGGAATTGCTGCGATTGGGGAAACACCCGTGGGGTGTGGATGCGTGACATACTTTGTGGAGCCAATAGGCAGTTGAGACTCCGGCATAGCCACTGCCAATGATTGCAACATCGGTTTCTTCTTGGAGCGTCTCGCTCGATCGGTAGTCGCGCAAAGGCGACTCGGCGGCTTCAATCCAGTATGATTTTGTGGGGTTGGGTTTGGGCAGAACCATTGTTACGTCGTAGCAGTATTCAAATTGTTGGACGGTTCAGACAAGACGTTGTAGACTTGGCTTGCAGGCAGGGAACATGCACGTGGTGCTAGTCTCACTTATTTCAAGACTTTCAAAAGAGATGTCCATGGTAATACTCTTGTACCGGCCGGTGATTGCACCGGTTCAACCATGGGGAGATGATGGTCCGATCACCGGCCCGGCATCTGATAAGCGGCGGGGTCTCTTCTCCAAAGCTCGTGCACCACTGTGCTACGAGCTGTGACCGGGTGGCCGGCATCAGGTTACTCGGACGCGTAGACTCATGTTTACAGCATTATTAAATTCGTATTTATCTCGAGTCTAACTCTTCAGTCCCACATTTCAACCTCTCAATTGCTATCCCTCCCTTGCCAATTCGTCATCAACCCCGCTTTACAAGAGACGACCAAACAGATCTTGAAAAAGGAGGAAACAAAAGGAAAAATGGCTTCACCAAAAAAGCACGTCGTCTTCGACGTTGTAGGTACCTGCGTCTCTTTCGACGCCTTCTACGAAGCAATCAACTCCGCAATTGGCGCCAAACTCCGCCAACACACCATAACCGCCCAGCACTTTGGCTTCACCTGGCAAACATCCGCAGAAATCGAATTCACCTTCTTCTCCATCCACGGCGGCTACAAGCCCTACAAAGACTTACTCTCCGGCTTCTTCTACCGCACCCTCAGCCTCTGCGGCGTCCAAGACCCCAAATCCATCTTCACGGATGAGGAAAGGGATAGATGTGTGGAGGGCTACTCGGCGCTCAAGATGCGACCAGGTTGCCACGAGATGTTCCAGATACTACGGGATAACGGATTCACCATCTGGGCACTTACCACCGGCGACGTCAAGCGCGTAAGCGGATACTTTGAGCGTGCCAACTTGCACATGCCGCTTGAGAACCTCGTTAGCTGCGATTCCGTTGGTGTAGCGAAGCCTGCGCTTGCGGCCTACCGCGTCATGTGGGATCGGCTGGGCGAAAACGATATCAAGTGGTTTGCGGCCGGTCACATGTGGGATGTGACTGCCGCGACCAAAGTGGGGTTTCGAGGCGCGTTCACGACCGTGTATGAGAAGGATGCTTGTTTGGATGTTTTTACAGAGGCCAAGATTGAGGTTGTGGAGGATAGCATGGTGGGGCTGGCTAGGGCGATTGTAGAGAAGTCCGGGTGAGATGATCTTGGAAATAAAATCAAAAGTACATCTCGATGGTGTTTGTAATTATTTGGTAATCATGCGAGCATACACTTCTTGACCGCTTGGATTTACCGCTCAATGACAACGAGATTCCCTTGCTACGAGGCGGTGAGTATGTTGACAGTGCCCTCTCATGCCCAGTCAACGACAACCATCTAGGTACTCAAGTATTCTAAACAAAACATCTTGCTCAACTCGAGGTTTGAAACTCGGGCATACACTACCACTGTCCCTGCATTACTGCAAGCTCCTAACATCGGACCTCGCCTAAAATAGTAACCGTATGGGGTATCGCGTCCGCCTAGGCGCTAGTGTCAAAGTATTCGTCTTCGTTATCAGATCTTCTTTTGTCGCAAAGCCTTTGCCAACGCCTTCGTCATGATTCAGTTAATTGATGTCTCTAATCATGACTTGGGAATAGTCGAGTTTTCTACTTGGGCGTTTTTCACGGTTTATCTACCGATAACTATGAAAATACGACTAAACTGATTCTGTTTTGATCACGACTGCTTCTGGGCATCACTCTTGACTTTGGGATTCTCAATTACCCCTCCGAATTTTTGGCTCCCCCTAGAGTCGTCAGTAATTCCATCGTAGACTCTGGTTGCAAGCTGTGGGTAGTTGTCTTCTTGATGCCGGACTTGCAATGTCTTGTGATCAAGCCTCCAATAGTGGCGTTCCCGGCATAGGCCCTTTTCCGTACCAGGTCATGCTTGCACGGAACCACGCTAAGATTTGTCGAGTGCTGACTTCCCGTCTCCAGAATTTTCCAGACGCCGTGGAAGAGGCCAGCTGGCTGCACTAATTGAACAAGTACCAGGGCATTCCGTGCCGTCTCTGAGTAGAGACGGCTTGATGACTGTGGACCATTAGCGTGTTTGCGCATAGGTGTGGCAATGGGAAAGCTCCAGGTAACAAGGACAACAGTCACGTCAAATAGTTACTTGATAACAAGGACTAAATAATCTCATCACGATCAATGTCAAAGGACGCAAGCATCGACATGGGACGTGTACACTGCGGGTGGTGGGACGAGTGATAAAAAGCTATGGCTGCAAGGGTCCATCGTGGAAAAGGGTGGGGTCGCGGGTCTGGTAAGCAAGACCAAGACAAAGGTAGCTAGTTCTTAGTCTTCATAAGAGGAGAGGATGCGCGGCTAGTCACTAATGCTACTCGCCCAGGCTTGGACGTCTTCTCGGCTGTCATTCTTATACGGAAGGGTTAGTTTGACTGACAAGATGGGGCTATAGTAAATCCATTGGACGTGCTGATAACCAAAAATTGGGTAACCCTCCGATCATCCAGGTGCGGTGTCGTAACCCCTCGCAGTGGTTGGGTATTATCTATCAATACCACATTCATGTGCATGGAGTACTACACACCATCGGCACTTGAGCCCGTCACGTGCGCAGGGCAACCGGGCCGGTTAGAACAGCCATCCATGTCTATCCAACCGTGCCGGCTATATTCACTGACCGTGCCGGTTGCACGACCATCCAACCTCCACTATCCACTTCACAACGCTTCCGGTCCAGTATGGAGCTCGAGAACCCAAGGCCCACTAAGAAGCGTCAATTGGCGGCCGGAGAACGACAACGGGCGGTGCGAGCGTGAGACTACACCCGCCTATTGCCCAGTGTTCCCAGCTGCGCCCAAGACCAGCGCTGACTTGCTCTAACTAGTTGTGACGAATGTCGTCGCTTGAAAGAAAAATGTGAGGGTGGCATGCCATGTAAACGTTGTCGCCATTTACGACGGACATGTGAATTCAACAATGCCTCTGCACCAACTGCCAAACGTGCACAAGAGCCCATGACCTCGTCCAAGGACCTCAAGGAGCGCGTGAAGTACATGGAGGCCATTCTCCATCATCACCTTCCGCAACTGCCCTTGGACATCGACACCTTACGGCGCACGTGCGAGTCACTACCTACCTGGTCACCTGGGTCCGACCGACATAGCACATCTGGCTTGGCCGTAGAAAATACTGCACACCCGTCAGCTGCCGATAGTCCTGGCATCGAAGACGAGAAGTGTACCGTTGAATATGTTGATGATACTACAGCTCGTATGTCGCTACCAAGCTCCACCCAAATGCACCAAACTGATCCAAAGCTTGTACGTGATGGCAGATTACTCTGGTGAATTCTCACATTGGAACTTTTCCATGCACATCAAACGAAACATTGATGAACTAATCGCCAAATCTAGTGTCCAGGTAGGTGTGAGTGTACGTCTTCATTCAACCTTTCAACCCTACATCGTAAAACTATGTGCTCATAGTATTCTCAGACTTTGGAAGAGGTCAAACGCGTTCCAGATTTCTTCCGCGTTCCCGAACCTGATCCTGGTTCGACATCTATTGCAGATATCATTGCCCTAATTCCTCCTCGCCCGGTAGCTACCTTTTTGGTCAATGTGTTCTTCAGACATGCTACGAGCTTTTACTATTGCGTCGACAAGCATTGGGTCAAAGAAACGCTAGAAGATCTTCAGACAAACTCGGCACGCTTACGTTCCAAGCACGTCCCTGCCGCTTGCGTAGTGTTGATGGTACTTGCAGTAAGCACTCAATACGTGCACTTGGAAACATCAAATTCAAACGGCAGACGTGGACGCAGATCTTCAGCCGATTCTGATGCTCCTGCTAACTGGGAGCTGGACGTCGGTTCTACCTTCTACCGTCAAGTAGCCAAGTCTATTTCTGAACTCATACATGCTGGTTCTCTACTGAGCGTACAGGCGTTTCTTTTACTCGGCTTTTACTCCTTGCCGCTCGATGCATCTGGACTGGGCTACATTTATCTGAACCTAGCCGTTAAAGTGGCCATCCAGAACGGTATGCATCGAAGAATATCACGGGGCGCTTTCGATGCAAGATCAAAGGAGATCAGACGGCGCATCTGGTGGACGGTGTATTGTATGGAAAGGTCCGTGTGTTCGGGGGATGATCGCAATACTTCCGCTTACAGTTGTGCACGTGTAGGAAGATTGGCATATATCATGGCCGGCCCGCTTCCATCTCACGCTCCGATATCGACTGCGATCTTCCAAGCAGTTCCACTCCAAACAGCATAGATGGCGACACGTTCGATGCAACTGGGTTACTCGAATCCATTGACCTAACTTGCCAGGCAGAGGCATTTCTGCACCAGATGTGAGTTGATCATACGACAAAGCTGCCATGATAAGATGCACATGGCTAACGGTACTGCCAGCTCCCAACTCCGAACATGTCCAAGACAAGAAGCTTGGCTAATCATGGACCGCCTCAAGCAAATGAAGACTAAGCTGCCGCGGCCATGGGCGTTTCGCTACCGCGATATATCATCACCTTTAATGGGAGACCGTTTAGAGGTGTCAGAGTCCCGTGCGCGACTTCACGCCCACTTGGAGTGTTGTCTGCTACACATGTTTATTGGGCGGCCTTTCATCCTGGCCCATCGCCAGGTGCGAGAAGAAGACCCAAAAGACGACAGTGCCGCAGAGCATTCGGAAGCAAAACCTGAAGCTACGCCCGCTCCCCCACATATGCGCTGGAACTTCCTGGTTGAAGATTGTATCGCAGCTGCGAATGAAGCCATCAACATTTGTCATGGCATGCAGATTGGTAGTATGGGCCTCTCAAAAGCGTCCTATGCCGAATACAGTGCCTGTCGTGCATCACTCCTGGTCCTAATCGCGTATAGTATTTGTCGTCGTACCAACGAATTCTCAAGCAACTTACAAAAGGGCCTCAACGCGATACGGGAAATGGCCTCAGTGGGTGACTCCGCGCGCTCAGAGGTACTGCTTCTCGAAACCCTGGAAGCCGCGCTGAATCGGCTTCAGGCTTTTGATATAGACTGTGACCAGAGTGTATCTGACACTGGAGAAGAGATAGTCCAGGATGGCTACGAGGGTTTACGAGATTGGTACACCAAAACAGCTGGCGCCATCCGTTCCCGTGCTAGTTCGTCGATACCAATGGCCAGTGATGGGTCAGGGATAAGGACCCAGGGCGTGCCGCTTTGCCCGCAACCTGCTGCCCATGGTATGGAAATACCAACAGATGGCATTCCAGAGAGTCGCCCCGTCGATGATTATCCTTTTAATCTCGACCTTTTCAATATAGACGGCAACATTGCTTTCTTTACCTCCGGTGTCAACAACAACGGCAACGTGGAAAGCGAATTGTTTGAGAACTTCCTAAATGGGGTGCCAAGGCATAGCCTTTAGCCAACGATAATGAACGAATACGAATTTCCTAACGCAAGCAATTCCTATACTTCCATGTTGAGCAAATACAATTGTATTAATAGAGGGTGTATCGACCAGGCGTCCGTCTATAGTTTTGCTGCTGTGACAGTTTGACCTTTTTGAACTCGTTCCCACGTCTCACGAGCCGCATGTTCTTTTCGCTCCGACCATCTTTCTGGAGTAATGCGATATGGCAAAGGCAGATCAACATTCTCCGTATCTCCAGTGAGAGCCATCACCGCTACTGCTTTTGCCGATAGGAAAATCTGCGGCATGCCGTGTCCCGTGAAGCCGGCGCAAACGTATTGGCCAGGTCGTCCGCAGGCAGGGCCGACATACGGGTACTCATCGTTGGAATATCCCATGACTGTTGTAAAAAACGAGTTAGTCAAAGTCATCTGGTCACTATGCGCGCTCGCTGTACTACTTACTTCCGGTCCACAAATCTTCCGTGCGAGCATCACTGCTCTCCCATGCGAAAAAATGCCGCTGCATATACCCATCGTAGTACTCTTTCCCAGCCTCAATCAACTTGCTATCGTCAACAACATCAAACCAATCATCCAAGTTCTTGTAGAAATCCCGCCGTCCACCTCCCACTACAACACTGCCATCTGGCCGCGGAATCATATAATCGTACTCGTGATCCGATAACCGCATCATGTAGCTGTGCTTCAGTTCCGGTGCATTTGGCGCTGTGATGTGTGCAACCATGCCCCTGACAGGTACGATTTTGCCTTTCATCTCGGGAACCAAGGCAGATGTGTACCCATTTGTAGCAAAGATTACTGTCTTTGTCTTGACCGTTCCGCGTGCAGTCTCAACTACCCACTTGTAGCCCTGCGTGTCATCCTCCATAGCCCGGACGTTCTCGACAGGCGTGAACGTTTGCAGGTTGACTCCTTGGACCACCGCTTTCTGCAAGAGATGCGTTACCAGGCGGTAGGGTGCCAGGCGTGCGCCGCTGTATGTGTGACATGACAATGCTCCTTTCACACCAGATACCTGTTTAACCGGTCAGCATCGGAAATACTTTGCCTATCCCCCTGCAGTCATGTCTCCAAATGCACGAACCTCTTCGGCCTCCTTCCCTGTATAGAACCTTATCATCTTTGCAGTGGAAATACCCGCTTTGCTAATGTTGTCGATACTAGCCTTCATCTTATCCCGTCCTTGGGCATACTTGCAAATATCCATCACAGTCGTCTCTTCAAAGTCGCAATCAATCCGCTCACGCTCAACGAGTTCCTTGATAGCGGCGACCTGTCTTTGCTCAAACGATGCTACATGCTCTGCGACGGCTGCCCCATGACTATCTAGCAGACCGGCTGGCCGTGATAGCGGGTCTGGTTTCAAATGTCCACCTGTTTATGTGCGCTGCCATCAGCAACTTGCCATAAGGTTTTCATATTTCTTACTACAAGGAAGTATACATAGCACATACCATTGCGCCCCGTAGCCCCTGAACAAGCCTCGCGCGCCTCGAGAACTATTATCGAAGGAGTAGCCTTGCCCGCGCGCAAACTTTCTTCCACCAAATGATGTACAATCGATGCGCCGGAATATCCAGCGCCAATGACTACAATGTCTGCCGTGGGAACAAGACCGGTGGTACTGCGATGATTATCGATTGCAGCAGGTTGTTTCCGCCAATAAGACGGCAGGGAATTTGGCACAGGAAATTGGCTGCTGGGACTGCGCTGAGAAGTTGATGACATGATGGGCCTGGGGGAGGAAGAGGGGTTTTGTTAAATTATGGTAACGTCTGGTACCTTGGCTGGCTGCGCAGATATCGTAGCAGGCGATGTACCATGTTAACCTTTAACCGGGTGGGCTGCGTGATGTGATTCGATTGGGGGCTTTTTTTTTGCGGGACCGGGCCGGCGTTTAGTAGCGACGTTGGGGCGTTCTTGGAGGTCATCAGGCGATTGCCGGTGTGGGTCGGGCGTTGACAACCTTTACACACAACAGGTTATATTATAATCTTTTTAACCACAAGGATAATTGTAGTCGGAATGCTGTTGTATAATATGACAGTTCATGGCAGAATGATGTAGAGCTAGGCCTAGGGTTTTCGAAAGTGATCTGCGGAGATCGCAAAAGGAGCCCTCAATGGACAGAGATCACACAACCCTTATCTGGAGCACGTTGTCGCATGTACATAGGGCCATTCTGATGGAACGAAAATCATTACAAGACAACCGAATATAAACATTCTAATACTACTTAGCTCTAAACTACATGTCCTGATATCTGCATGTCCCTTCAACACGCGCCCTTCTTCATTTCGTTTTCGGCCAGCCATCGAATACAAGATCGTCATCTTTCCCGTCATCTTCTATAATAGCTTCCCTGATCGGCCTCTTTGGCATCTTCCTGATCAACATGGACATGCTCGGGATCGTAAAGACCAGAATGGCGATGTTGACGTAAAGCGGTATGGCGTGGTCGATCTTCTTTGCTGAACTCAATCCGTACGACACTGCTTGACCCGCAACTTCAAAAGCGCGGAATACACCTCCCGCTCGTGAAGCAACGGCGACTTCATCGGAAAGAGTACTGAGGATCCAGTACAGGGTAAGCTGTGTCCAGTATCCGCTGATGAAGAGAATGATGTAAGGGAAATAGGCTCGGATCCATCGGGTGGGTTCCCTGTTGCAGTTAGTAAGAATTCTAATGGATGAAGTCCATGTAGCTTACAGTCTGTAGTCAAGAGCAATCTTCTTAGGTAGGGTATGGTACTCTACCGCAACCCAGACAAAGCAAGTGATTTGCAATGCTCCCCATACTCCCATTGCAACCCATGCTCGGGTCCGCTGCGTCCAACGATTGGTATCCAGAAGTTTTCCGAACAGTATGACAGTTGGAATCGTAAGGGTAGCTGCAACTATTAGTACGCGAAACGAAAGATCAATCTTGGGAGATACTTACGGACTAGGAGGGAAGACAGAGCGCGTGCACGTACGGAGAAGTGAAGTGATAGATAGGTGCCCATGGTACCCCCATAGAAGAAAGAATAAAATGCGGGAAAAAAAATGAGCCATGTCTGATTACAGGGTTAGCATACGACACTTGAGAAGCGGGCTTCACTCACAGTCCCTTGCGTCAGATAGCTGGCTAGAGCCTTGAGCTCCTTGATCCAGGACTCCGCCGGAGCAATATTCACTTTGGTGTTGTCTCTGCGGCGGACTTTCTTGGTCTGTGAGAGCAGAAGAGCCCATACAAGACCAGTGCATTCTAATCATCGTTAGTACCTCTGCGATTGCATCAGAGATTTTGACATACCCAACCCAACGAAGATCAAATATGTAGACCATGCGATTCCTCCTGCGTTCGAGTCTTTATGATTGTTTGAGAAATTGATGGCACCTCCAATTACGCTACCACTGTTTCGCATTGCGGACCAGATTCCTATGCTCTATCAGCAGCAAATTCCTTTATACGTTTAGTAGGGTAATTCATACCCAGGTAAAATCCTCGTTCTTCTGGATGCGGGTAGGACAACATGGCTGTCGTTTCACCAACGTAGAGGAAGCCGGACGCAAATCCTTTGATCAACTGTTCATGTGAGCAGATTTCCGACATAATCAGAGTTTAAACATACGCTGCCTGAAAGCAGATACGCATCGTTCTTGAATCTGGCATTCACGTAGTAGGCAGATCCATGGAGCGGCATGGCTACAGCTGCGATCAAACACGCCCACTTGATGCCAATCTTGTTGATGATGGGACCGCCAAAGATTGTACTGAGGAAGCTCATCGCGTAACTCAACGATTGTCCAAGATTTGCAAGCCAAGGAGTAGACAATCCACCGCCGCCCAGATTCGTGATAGCATCTGACATGGCTGGTCCAACCAGGGATAGCCTTAACAATGATTTAGCTAGTCGTTTTTTGTGGAATGGTGATTTGGCACTTACATTCCGAACAAAAGCATCTGGAACAAGACGCTGCGATAAAATGTCGCCATCTTAGAACGAGGGCGTTCCATAGTGCCAACTTCGGCGTGGAATCGTCCGTCGTGTCCATCATCCTCGGTCATGGGGACCATTTTGGTTTCGCTTTCTGATGATGAACCCATGGTCTCTGGCTGGGCAGAGGACAAGAAGGCACAATAAGCCTTAAGAGTGGCGATCACGGTTCCACAGGGCTCCAGTTATAGTATGACCCTTCCGGGGTACCCCGCGTTTGACTAGATAAGAGGATACCGGCCCGGTTCGTATCGCAAGGTAATCTCCGTGCGTCAGACGGGATGGAAAGAGTTAAGCATCAGACCATGCTCCAGTGCACGTTGTTCGACCTGGGTCTACCCATAGCTGCTGCTTGACGAACCTATGGCAGGCAGCTGTATATCAGTTTACCGGCCGATTATTATCTATCAACGTTTCGCGTCCCGTGTTCTCACCTATCACGCCATAGTAGTAAGATTATCGACAGCTGTCGGTAGATGGACGCGCATAATCGAAACTTGGTATCGTAGAAAAAAACAGCCTTATACAGTAAAGATACGCAAGGAAGATGTCGGTTCGTTTACCGGGCTCAATCTGGTAAATGCGGAGTGGTACGTAAACAGCATGTGGTTCTGAAAATCATGATCAAGACTTTAGAATTCTGCTTCTTCTCAGTTGCATGTCGCGCAGCGAGTAGAAACCCATGTGTACATTTATTCCCTCACATGTCAGCCTTTGCACGCGATATTAAGAGCTGGGTTCCAGCCCCTTTCACGGGAGAAGGACCCAGAACGCTGCTATTGCGGCTAGGAAGAAGTGCCGGCGCATTGAGTGACATAAGTCTCGGTGCTTTGTCGTGTTTCGATTCCGCAAAAGAAGATAACCGCTCACAACACCTAGGCTACCTGGAGGTCTTGCAATAGCGAACCGTATGGTTATCTGAGGAGACAGCTGATCGATGCCTACTGTAGCCATCACTTTTCTTGATTTCAGTGCAGATCCCATTCTTTCTTGTCCTCGACACGCGGGGAATCTAGTTTTGCATTGACGGCACCCTGCATCAGCGCTAGTAATCGGTGCCAATATATCCGAAAGCTTAATTTCGTGCAAGCGAGCCTGTCGGAAAAAACACTTCAGATAAGCACGGGATCGAGACTAAGGACTCTGCTTGCGACGTGCTGGCGTGCATCCGATAGGTGTGTGCCAACTTGGCTATTTTTATGGTCCAGCAACGCGAAACCGGTTGAGGAACTAAGGAAAGAGCACAATCACGGGTAATTCAAATCAGGACCTTTCCGCGATGACTTTGAACAGCACCATGTGAAAAACTTACCGGACAGTTTGCTGGAATGAGGCCGTTGCGCAGGAGCCGTGAAACAAACATGGATGAGAAAGAAGGCACAAGAGCCTCAATGCATAGCATGGGAGAAGATGTTCGGGTCTTGGTTGATCTGTGACTACGCCTGTCGTCTGGGTTCGTGTTTCTCCCAAGTTTCAAGCATGTGTGTTATTGAACTGCATTTTGTTCAAGTCATACTGACCGCACTGACAACTGATCCTGCTGCTTGACCTTAATCTCCCCCATTGCTGTAACACGACGACGGCATTATGAAACAACGACTTTGTCCGACATAAAAAGTTCGATAGCCCCCTATCTTACCATAACCCACTTTCATCCGTTCATCCGTAATGACTTCTTAGTCTTGATCACTGGAAAGCAGAAACATGATTGCCATGTAGAGCATACAATAGAACTCCCACCGGGAATCGCTGAGGTGGAGACACTTGTCAAGGATCTCTTCGGAAATGGGTTGTAATCACAATGACATGTCTGAACGATGATGGCTGAGACATAGTGCGCCGACAGGAGACTAACAAGAACGACCGTGATGCGCAATATGGTGGTGGGATGGTAATGATCGCGAGTAGCGCTTTTGCCGTCTGTGTATATCAACTCCTTGCACGCCTTCTCCGAGGTCACGTTTGCGATAAAGCCGTTGCCATGTACTTCTTGTGCCATGCCATTGTGGCATTACTGTGCCTCTACACAGCCAGAAAACAGAAACATCGATTGATTGCGGATGGTAGCGCGATGTGACACGGTTTATACCTAGGCGTGGTGGTTTTGTTGCGCGTTATTGCGTGTTGTATGTTGCGAGAGGGCTGCCACAAGTAATCAGCTTCGAGCGCGCTCTGATTGGCTAACGTCGCTCTCGCCTGTATTGCGACACCGACAGCCGGATGGTGTGCTTCTCTGATCAACGCCGCATCGCGTCGCATGCGCAAAATACAAATGTGCCTCTTTAGCTATAGCCGGACGGTACGGTTTTTTTGAGATCGTGATGCGCTCTTGGATGTAGTTTTTAATGCGCCGGCATTCTTCCAGGTCGCTCATCAGCGAATACATCAAGGTAAATGCGGCCAACATTTTGGAAGCTGGCGATTGACTCAGAATGTCAACTGATTACAGATGAAGACGGCGAGTGCAGAGGTTGATCTGGTAGGAAGGGTATCCGATTCCATACACTCAGTTGATTTGGGTATCCTTCTGACTTCATTAGTCGTGGTGGTAGCCTCCCAGTATCCGATTACATACATCTGGAGAAGCAGATACGAATCAAGGGCTTGCATTTAGATGATGAGAATGATCTTCCGCCAAAGCCCAATCGCTGGCCACTCCACGTCATGCCAATTTCTCGGCACGATCCAAGATCCATGGCAACTCCAAGTGATGCTGTCACTTTGCGATTTCACTATCCCTGCTCTTTTCTTCTCCTTCATTATCTTGTACTCTGACAACATCCGCACTCTTCTGGTTCACAGTATTATCTTCTCTTTCATTATTTGTATTAACCTGATCGGCTCGATCCCCTCCTCTCTCATTGGATGCTACCGATGCATTTCTCCTCCTTTCCCTACTCGGTCTTCTCAAACCAGCCACATATTCTGGACGTTCCGGCAAGTCGTCCCCGGGTGTTCGCACAATGGGGACACCATGCAAGGCTCCAGGTGCTGTATTTGTACCAGATAGTTCCGCTCTTCCTGGTGATGACATGGGATCTGCTTCAACTGCTTGCCTTGGTGTTTCCAGTTCCTTTATCTCATGGCCATAGAGTTCCGCAGGACTGTTCTCGTTAACAGCATGAAGCTCATACTTCTTTGGAAGAGCTGACGCTTGGCTGGATGGTTCACTGGTGTCAGGGAGTTCGTGAGGGCTGTGACGTTTAGGGTATCGACGACGAAGAAAGAATGCTGCAATGGCGATGATGATGAGTCCTGCAACACCACCGCCGGCACCGCCAGCAATAGCTCCTGTCATGCTCTTCTTCTTAGGCGTGAATGGAGTTGAAGAATTTCCTGGTGCAGGGTTTCCAGAAGTAGTACCTGGAGATGGCATGGTTTTACTTGGTGTTGCGAAGACAGTCTTCAGACCTTGTTCTGTCCAACCCACGGCGGGCTCCTTTTTCGTAGCGTTCCCATTCGCGTTTCCACCAGTCGCGTTGAACACATTGCTCGGAACCTGGAATTCTGGTCGGTCGACTGCGAAGACACTACCCCATCTCAAAGCGGTCATGTCCCATACTGCAACCCCTTTCGTTTCCCAGTCACATTCCAGAGTTGGAGTATTGCCGCCCACCGTGATCATCTGACGTTTTCCAGCAACATGGCAATTGTGGCCCCATCGTGGTGATTCACCCAGAGGCCAAACATTTGTCCAGGTGAATGATGGTAGAGTCAAAATTACAACATCATCATAGGCCTTGTTCGTGATCGGATTTCTGCCACCGTATAGGTAAATATGATGACTCGAGTTATCGGGTGATGAAATAGCCACTGTGCAGAAGTCAATGCGTGGCTCTGGTACATTTCCCGTGGTATTTTGTGAATACCAAGTCCCGTTGCTGTCTGGGTTTTGGAGGTAAGAGTCGATATCGAACACGTCGACCGTCTCAAAGTCAATCTGCTGTAGTGTAAGATGAATGTTCATAGACTAATTGTTTTACTCACCAATGAGCCTGTGCTGACGTTGGCAAAAGCGCTGGCAAGGTTAGGTTGTATCTGACCACCAAGTGCTACAAGCGCTCCCATACCACCAATCGAAGAAAAGTATTCCATCGTACCTCCTACCCTAGGAGCACCGCCTCTCAATCCGGAAGTCGATACGTTTTTCCCACTCCGCGATTTGAGGTCGAGAACAACCATACCCTCCATAGGCACATAAATGTCTTCGGTTTTCGGGAAACTATCAACTGTCCTTGCTGAGGTACCCCAATCGATCTGGCCGTTCAGGTAGAAGGCCAAACCTTGATCTATCGCCTCAGTCACTGCGCCATGGTTGGGCGTCCACTCCGTATCTCTTGAGTATTGGTCCCAGGGGTTGCCAGATCCATATGTATATGACCACAGAGGGTAGAATGCTGATGGATCTGGCCGCGTAAATGCCTCGAAGGACTGATTGCCCATGAAGGTTGTACCGCCGTACACGTACACATTGGGTTGATCAACAGGGCCGTGGAACATATGACCCCGAATGAGGCTGGGTGGTGGTGTACCGGTAGTCGGATTCTTTACATTCTTAGCTTGAGCATCCATGGTTATATTCGACTTCCAGTCCCATGTCGAGTTAAGAGGGATGGTGATCATGTAGCTGTTTATGCCTAGAATCGGGCTGGTGACATCCGTGCCATTCCATTTTTGTACTCCACTATCGACGTACAGGATGTCGTTCTTAACGACCGATTGTGCCCCTGTTGGTAGTCCGTATCAGCAATCATCGCCTGAGTCAATTATCAATCTCCTAGAGGAGTGAAGGGTGGACCAAATGATTACGAATAACACCACTCACACCATCTCGAGCAAAAGTTCTCTAGTGGATTCAGACGGAAGTTTTGTGCGTGTACGGTGGGTGAGATGTAGACACTACCCAAGACGAGATACAGTAGACTGGTTTGTGTCAACTGGAATAGTCTTGAGATGAAGAAGTCCATGTCATTTGAGCGTGCCACAGACGCTCACCTAGGTCGGCGGTGCTGCAAAATCAGCCTAAGGACTCGCGCAATACCCAGAACATGTATATGTAGGTCGCTTCGTCAGCCGTCTCCGTGCAGCACTCGGTCTGCCTAAGAGGCGCGCTAAGCCCTTTTGTCGCTGCAGATGCGGCAGGTCTCGCCTACTTATGTTGCGGAGGCACGCTAGAGCCCTACAGTTGGCTTGAGTACATCCCAGGACTTTATTCTCGCAGGCTCACTTGCTTCAAGAGTAAGATGTCGTTAATTCATGTGTATTCCAATGCACAAGAGTGAATGAAGCATGCGCAGTTCGAATGCACTGTTGGTGCAAGCAGCATTTCAGCATCATCTCGTTCCTATATTAACAGCCACAAAGTGGCTGGAAATGTCAGCGACATGGATATAGGCAACATTTCCCACAATATGGACGAAGGATGGTGTACCCTGAACATGGTGGGTCGCTTGACGGAGTTTTCGAGGTGACCCTCTCTAGTAAACATGGATCTAGAACGTCGGAGAGTTGCGGTGATGGGGTGCTTTGGCATCTTGTACATATGGGCATTTTGTGAATATCCCTGGAGGTGCATGAGAAGACATGCGAACCCTGACACAATCAGCCCACTCACTAGGAAGACTTTCTGCTTTGGGCTGAGAAAGCCACAGCCTGCCGCGGAGAGAGGAATGATAAGCAGGTTTTTGATTAGTCACATGGCATTTTGATAGCGCCTTATTGGGTGGCTCGGGCCGACGCCTGAATGGAAGCTTTTCTCGCTTTCTTTTTTGGCGCAGTGTCGCTTTGAAAGCTTGGCTGGAAGGATGGGTGGTCATCCGACACAGGAAGATCAGTCGAGTGCGCTGTCGGTGGCGCTGTTCAACAGGCCAAATTCTGTCTGCTGGCATCAGAGACAGAGCGGGAATTAAACGCGTTGGACATAGTGATGCCAAAAACACCGAGGCAGCTTTCGCTGCAGGGTGTAGGCATAGATTGACGTGGCATTTAGCGGTCTCCTTTCCTGTGGGGCGGTTGCACGGCGACGCTACCCAAACAACAGTTTGGCGTCGGGAGATTACCTGCAGCAACCTTGGGGTGAGTTCGGGTCTATACCCAGTTCAGATACGGTGTAGAATTTATCCATGTGCAAGGGAAAAGGATTTTCCAAAAATACGAGCTGAAAGACTTGTGGAGGGGCGTTCTGTTGTCGCTAGACTGGACCGAACGTACGTAGCAGGTACAATTCGCATTGATGAGACTGTAGAGTATGCGCACGGCAAAGACAAGGGCGGAATATTGATCCCTACTTGATGCGTCCATGATACATAGTGCAAAGGGGCGCCGGGTTGGAAGAACAGGACGGTGCGCGCGATGCTTGACGCGGACAAGCTGCTGAACGCCAGCATAGCCTGGAGTGCTTGGACCACAACATGTGTGGACTGGTCGTCTGGGAAACAGGACTGATCGTGACCGTCCCACAAATCCAGAGTATGGATCTTAGTGTCATTGCAACAATGCGTATGGAAGTGGTGGTGCTAAACCCTTCTTTGGAAACAATGTGGAGAGAGCACGGTGCTGACCAATATGCTAACAATGCATATCCTGGGTCACGTGCAACCGAGCGCTCAAGTGTACGTACAGTAGTACAACTTTGCCGATTGAACGGCCTGGCTGCTTACAACACTGACTCGACAAATTGCTTAATAGCTTTATTGGCACTTTTTGAACATCTCTCGACTCCGGTATCTGGCCTTCCCCTAGGCTCTGCACGAATGCCATCATCTCCATCCTTTCCCCCCTCGATCCGCTGTATCTACTGGTTCGTTGACCCTGCCACTTACGCCTATGAGGCAGCTCTTGAGGATTTGCGCAATGTTGGCGATTGTGAGAGAGTCGTATATTGCACGATTGAAGGCAATGTAAAATCAACATCAGCGACCCCCGAAGGACATGTATCTCATTGCTATTCCAAGATTGTCAGACGGTAAGATGGCGGAATGATCTGACCGTCTGATATCGCGAAAAGGTCTTGCATATTGTTCCGCAGCAATGTAAAGAAACCAATAGGATTCATGATAAACTGGTAGTAGAAGCCACAGGAAGCAAACCTAGCCCTGATGTCAAAGTTGACGCTCCGCCCAAGACAGCTTCAGTACGAACATGTTTGCGACGATCGCACTGGCTTCATACTCATGCCATAGGGATACTATTGATGTTTCAATTCTCAGATGGCCTGATCATATCGAAGGTCTTGCTGTCAGTATTGGATTCATATTGTCAACGCAACGCAACGGTTACGTAGCCAAACCACGCGAACCCCAATCTTTCGGGACTATCTAACCTGACATTACCGGGTATCTCCTAGTAAACATGGCCCATTCATTGGATGGAATTGGAAACCCGAAAGATGATTATAATCATTATCTGCTGGTTGGATAACGCGGTCCCTCGGAGACAGTGGAGATTTGTGCTGTGATTGGCCTGACGTAACATCGCCATCATACGCAACGCATACCAACCACAATCCCATCAACACGACATCTCGGCATTCAAATGCGATGGCAGAGTGGATCATCACGTTCGTGTCGTGGTATCACTGACATGCAGCTTGCATGCGTAAATACATCCCATTCCAGCATAGTATCATTATTCGCAGCATCGTCATCTTGACATGCTCTTCTCACGCCCCGCACCTACTTCCTTAAGTTTGACCTCTTTTTCCCACGGTCAACTATGGAGATTCCAGCATCTTTGACGTCCAAGCTGCCCACCATGACCAGCACCAACGCTAACTCGAACCAGACCGACCCTCTCAAGCACCCTCTTGAAGCCACTGCAATGGCCATCAAGGGAGCTACCTCTGGGGAAAGTCGTGCCCCCCGGGCTTTCCATATGCAGAGCTCAAATGAGGGCCCAGCAGACATTATCGCCAAGGTTGCCGGTGTTACCCAGGGTGGAAAGCGTGAAGACGACGGCCCATATTTCACCAACAACGAAGGCATTCCATGGCCCGACGCAGAACATAGCAAGACCATCGGCGGAATCCCCGTCGCTAGCGATGTTTTCCTCTTCCAGAAGCAGCAGACATTCAACCGCTCAAAGAACCTCGAGCGCATGGTGCACCCCTGCGGTTCAGGTGCTTTCGGTTATTTCGAGACCACCAAAGATGTCACCCACCTCACCAAGGCCGATTTCTTGAAGACCGTGGGCGAGAAGACTCCCGTATTCATGCGATTCAGTACAGTTACTCCGGGGCGCGAGTATCCCGATGAAGCTCGTAACCCTCGTGGATTTGCTATCAAGTTCTACACTGGCGAGGGCAACTACGACATCGTTGGCTTGAACTTCCCCGTTTTCTTCTGCCGTGATCCTATCCAGGGTCCGGATGTCATCCGCTCACAATGGCGTAACCCCAAGAACTTCCTTTTCGATTACGATGCCATTTTCGACTTGCTTGCGAACACCCCCGAAGGTAACCACGCTGGCCTCATGTTCTTCAGTGATCATGGCACGCCCCAGGGTTGGCGTTTCAACCATGGATATGGATGCCACACGTTCAAGTGGGTGAACAAGGACGGTCAATTCGTGTACATCAAGTACCACTTTGTTGCTGAGCACGGTCAAAAGCAATTTACCCAGGAACAAGCAACACGAATGTGTGGCGAGGACCCTGACTATTCCAAGCGTGATCTATATGAGACTATTGAGAATGGCGAGGAGGTAGTCTGGAAAGCACACGTGCAGGTTATGAGTCCAGAGGATGCCGATCCCGACAAGCTTGGTTTCGATCCCTTTGACGTCACCAAGGTCTGGCCGCGTAAGCAATTTCCCATGCAAGAGTTTGGACGCTTGGTTCTCAATAAGAACCCCGAGAACTTCCATCGTGACGTTGAGCAGGCGGCCTTCTCCCCGGGTAGCATGGTACCTGGTGTTGAAGACTCGCCTGATCCGCTTCTCCAGTTCCGCATGTTCTTCTACCGCGATGCGCAGTACCACCGTATTGGTGTGAACCTGCACCAGATTCCTGTCAACTGCCCATTCATGGCCAAGTCTTTCGCATCTCTCAACTTTGACGGTCAAATGCGCGTCGATGCCAACCATGCTGGAAACAAGCAGTATGCCCCAAACAGCTTTGCGCACAAGTTCCGGCCTGATGTGGCTGAAGCGCCATACCAGGTCAACGACAACATCATGAGCCGAAAGAGTCATTATTGGCACGAGGGTAAGAAGAACGAGTACGACCAGGTTAAGAAGCTTTGGTCACGCGTAATGAGCGTACAAGAGAAGCAAAACACCATCAAGAATACTGCAAATATGCTCAAGTTTGTCCGATACCCCGAAATTCAGGTAGATTCCCGCTGACCAATTCCGCATGTCACGTTTTCGCTAACAAACATCCAGAAGAAGTACCTGGCGCAGCAATACAATATCGGCACCGACCTTTCCCGAGGCATCTACGATCTCCTCCCCAAGCCGGCGTTTGATTTCAGCGAGGTCGAGGAGCTGTCTCAGACTGCACATGAGTGGTATAAAGAGAAGAAGTTTAGGCCTACCGCTGGCGAGAGGCTAACTGGCTTTCCCCCATCGATGCCTGTTTACAATTACTGAGCGAAACATATTAACTGATAATGAAAGATTACCAGTGTGGCCATGTACGTCTCGTTCGCACCTAGCTACGTATACGGTTAGAACCTTTTTGCGATTCGTTCGAAACGCTACCCTCAATACCAATCTGCAAATACACTCTACCATGTGATCGATACTGTCGGGATTTCTGAGGCTAGGTTATCGGATTGTCAAACACATCATGTAATGCTGTCCCAATGCTTGGTCCCATATACAAAGCTGTTGGTTCCAGACACGATTGCCACGACAGTGATCAATGCCCCTTGCGAGAGGGCCTTTGAAAAGAACAGCAAAAGCTTCAGCATATTTGACGTATCGCTCATATGATTTGTTGGTCCTCTGTCATCGTATATAAAATTTTAATCCAGACCATTCCCCGTTATTCACAGTCCGGACCTTCTTCATGCTATTGGCGCATAGAAGTTAAATTTACCTTGAGGGTCATACTTTCTTTTGAGCGCCTTTAGCTTCTCTTGCCTCCACCCCTCATGGCCATACCAGCTTGGTGATCCTTCGTTTCCATACGCATAGTTGACATACGTATGGAGTTCTTTCCTACTAGTACCCTCCCAAATAATGTTTCGGAGTTCAGTACCAAGTTGCTTAACAGCCTCGTCTTGCGCCTTGCCGGTAGAGTTGTAAATGATAAGGGGAGCGGAGAGCAGGTAGTCATCTCGGAACCCGAAAGCACTAGCGCTGTTATCGCGATGACGGACACCATCGCTAGAATAGTCTTCGAACATGAATATCGAGTTGTAGTATGGATTATCGGTACCAGAGATGGCTGACGCGTAAAGGTCATATGCCTTGCGCTGGGCAGTGATGTTGTAGGTGGATGTGTAGATAGGGAATCTCGGGTTGTTGAAACCAAAGTCTTGACAAGGAGGCGAATCAAGGGCAATGCCGGTCCATTTGGCGAGGTCAAGGTAAGAGCCAGACTGGGGAGTGACAGCGAGAGGGCCAATATCGTGAAAGGGAGCAGTATACTTGGAGTCGACGGAAGTAACACCCTCTTGAATGATGTACATGATTATCACTGGCTACATTGATATCAGTATTTACGCAAGTATGTTTGGTTTGTCATCGGTCCATCTTACCTTTTCCGAATCCAGTGTAGCATCATTCTGCCAGTACGACCAATTCTGGATTTCAACGGATTGATTCCCACCCCTCAGTATGTATTCGTTGGCAGCTTCGTATACCTCTTCAACCTTGTCTCCACTGAAAACGATGGTCTCAATCGCCCAGTCCGAGTGCTCGATATCGTAAATCTTGGTAGTAACAGAAGTGACGATTCCGAAGTTGTGGCCCGCTCCTTGCATACCCCACCACAGATCTGATCGGCTGTCGATGCTTTTGAAGTCGCCATTGGCTAGTACAACGTTCATGGACTCGAATTGATCGGTAATGAGCCCGTGATGACCCTGCAACCAGCCATGCCCACCACCCAATGCAGGCCCCAAAAAGCTAACGCATTCACAGCATCCAGTGACTAGTTTGACTTAGATTATGACAAATTCCAACATTTTAACGGTGTGAACCCTACCAGTTTGCTTTCCAGCCGCCCAAAGCGTATCAATCAATTTTTTCGAGTTGATACCGCCACCAACAGTCACGGATTTACCGTTTTTGCTGATAACAACAGCATCTAGTTGTGGCATGTATATTTCAATTCCATAGTCCATCTTGCCTAAAGTAGTAAGTGTGCCATGATGCCCGTTGTACGTGAGAAACGGAATGTCATGCTCATTCGCGAATTTGACCTACAGCGTATGTTACTCGATTAGTCGCTAAACTCGACACCAGTCGCTGTGTAACCCACAATATGCTGAATGTCGTTTTCCGTACCAGGAGCGATCACAACGCTAGGCGTCGGAGCTTCTAGGTTGGACCAACGCGTCGTGTAGGTGACAAATTCGTCGGTCCCGGGGAGGTAGATTTTGGCGCTTGGCGAGAGTTTCGGAACCAGGGCTTGCACATCGATACCTAAGGCAGGGGTTCTGGACATAACATCGAATGAAATCGTCGGGCTACATGACACAAGGGGGTATATTGAACTGGTAATCACAGCAAACGGCGCGAAAATGCGTGAAAACATGATTGAGTGGAGGCGCCCAAATGGAATACTGCAATTGAAAGGCTAACCTTCATCTTCTCATATATAAACAAAGAGTTACGAGAAGGCACAATGCCCCAGTCCGCAACGGGAAGATGGCCCGGCAACCTTCCCTAAGGGTCGTTGTCGACGCATGCGAGAACGGGACGAACTGCGCGGGGTAACAATACAATAGCAGTGTAAGTATACAATATCCATTGGGATTCGAGGATATGGATCCTGAGTCATGTGCGTGCATGTCTCGAGCTTTGTTCTTTGCGCTATTGCAATGTGACCAACTTGAGGTAGTACCCGGGAGGCGAAACAGTGCCATTGGCCTGTAGTTCGGGTGATGTCCCTTGGGCAGCCCACTTTGGAGCCGCCAGGCATGCGCTAATGCGCTTGGGGGGCCTTTCGTACATCTCAACCCAAATCCTGCATCCTTCGTGTTTTTGTTAAGAATTATCCATCAACCATGCAGCCGGGTAATATGCAAACTACCAACGTGAGGTATTGCTGATGTTTTAAGAATTTGGCTACTACCTTTCACGCACAACTCATCCTTTTGGAAAATACTCTGCTCTTACCTTGACCCAATTAGCGGATACTGTCACAGGCGTTCAATCGCGTCAATCTAGACACAGAAGTTCAAAGACCGAAGGACTTTACCTACATCATACACATGTATACAACATTATCTACATCTCTAAAGATGCGAGATCAACTCAGCAACACCAACTTCGAGTTTTT
>NW_006912183.1:7897-69343 GCF_000523435.1 Bipolaris zeicola 26-R-13 | reverse complement strand
TTTGAGAGCTTGAAGAGCAAGCTGTATCTGGCACTCGCTAGGAGGCTCTAAATATTGTTGTTGTTGCGACATTTGTAGGTAGTAGTAGTTTTGGTGGGGGCTTGGCAAAAGTGTCCGGCCAAGCCGTGTGTCCGGCCAAGCCGTGAGGTACGTTATCAGTAATTATAAATTATTTCTACTATACTCAGAACTTGGATAAGACTATTAATATTGAATCATTCTAGTAACTAGATATCTACGTGTAACGTCAGTAGTTTTATTAGATTATTTAGCTTGCTAGATAGCCAAGACAGCTGTTTAGTTAGTAAAGGAAAGAGAAGAGAAACGGGTGTTTGCAGCGGAGACGCTCTAGGCTTATAGCCTGTTAGATAATAGATTCACGAGCTAATTGTACATAGTGCGAGAGGAGAGGTATATGCTAAGATACTCGGTAACTAAACCCAGCCGCCTTGTGAAGTCCAAGCTCCTTCACCTTCAACCTTGCAGCCCAAGCCTTTTTCGTCCTTTGAGATGAACATTGCCTATAGGATAATGAACGTCCTACGTTTAATTTTTCTACTATACATTGATCGGATGCTTTTTATGGAAAACATTAGCAGGATCATACCTTGTCTTGAGTTCCTGCAAGCGAGGGAAATTGTCCTTGTACATGTATTCGCCTGTGAACTCGGGCAGCACCCCCGCATTCGGGTAGACGAGACCTTTGATGACATCTTTGCCAACTGCCTGATGATGCTTTTCACGCAGGAGCTTGACCATCTGTTTCGAAGCAGTCACGGCAGTAGGAGTTTCTTCTTCGTCGCCATATCTGTCGCAGAAATGAGATTAGATTCCGTGCTACTCGAGGACAATCAAGGTAGGGAACGAGGGAGACATACCCAAGGTAGATAGCAACGTCTTTCCAGAGCCTATTACCGTCTCCTGGTCGCTCTCGTGACGGCGGCCAGGCCGAAGTCTTGTCGCTAGCGGGCTTCAAGACTTTGCGCCAACTGTACATACCCACAAAGAGTGAACTTCCTGGTCTTCTTTCAGATTTGGCGGAGTACCATTGGCGTAGACGGTCCACGACAGGAAGAAAGACGTCTGGCCCGACTCGAGTCACCAGTGAACCGTTTGACAAGCGACGCGTATAAGGCCAGAGCGCATCGGGATATAGGTCCGCAGTCTCGTGGAACCACATCAGCCTAGTTTCATCCTTGAGATAGGGAATACTAAAGAAGACATCGAACCGCTTCCGAGCCTCGGCGATATCGTCCCCGTGATAGTATGGCATCAAGAGTATAGTCTCAGGAGGTCCATTCGGATTGTGGGGTAGCAATACCATGAAAACCATGTCCTCATCCTTTTGTGTAGTGTCGTACTTATCGAGTGCTTGAAAGACAGCTTCGATCTGTTCAATCGGGTAAATAATCGACCCGAAGAACACCTTTGTCGTCAAAGGGATAGCGCGGAATGTGAGCTACGTCACAACACCGAAATTATACCCCGCTCCTTTGAGTCCCCAGAACAGCTCGGGGTGAGAGATTTCGGACACTTCGACGACCTCTCCACTGGCGAGGACGAGCCTAGCCGAGATCAGGTTGTCAACAGCCAAGCCCCAAACTCCCATGCCCCATCCAGCACCCGTGCCGAGCGCAAAGCCGGCATACCCGATCTCTTTGTGAGACGGGAGGGACACAAAGACGCCACTTTCTTCACAGGCCCTGGCAACGTCGCTGACCAAGGCACCTCCTTCCATAGTCACTGTTCCGGGGCTGCCGTATCCCGAGTTCTTCACGTAAACTGTGTTCATGCGTCTTAGGTCTATGATAACCCCGTCCGAGCTGGATGCTCCGACAAACGAGTGACCTCCAACGTTGACAGCAATTTCGAGTTGCTGCTCAACAGCGTATTTTACAGCTGCAGACACGTCGGCCTCGGTGAGAGGTTGAAAGATCACCTTCGGGTTGCCTTCTTCATTAATTGACCACCGGCGTCGAAACAACGAGTAAAGTTGGTCATGAGGTTCGATGATCACTGGCCGGACGTGAGCAGGGAAATGGACAAGTTTGCAAGGCTGGGAAGGGGCTTACTGCCTCGAAAATTGTTCCGGAGGTTGTCTAAGGTAGTTGACATCTTGTCTTGCTTGCTTGCTTCGGGACACAAGTTTATATTCTTTCAATGGATAGATGGCTAGGTATGGTACGCATGAAGTTTGAACAGATATCGATTCAGGATTTACGACTTTTATAGGCCTTCTCGTCTACTCCACGTTTAATCCTTGGGATGCGCTGAAATCTGGGCGAGGAATTGTTTCCGGCCGGAACATGTTGAGTTTCCACAGTGGAGCTATTAGGTCTCGACTGTTACGAGCGTCCTTCTTACGGCGATGACCCGGTGATATTGACCGTGAGCAAGAAGCCTCCGCAAACATCGCCATTATGAGGTACTATTCTGTACGACCATCGCAAGACTGGGGTTAGTGTAGGTCCACTAGCGCCCTAGATAGTGGAGACTAACGGATATTTCCGATCAACGCTACAATGCGGGATTCTGAACTCTGCCTAGAACTCATAGTATGTATCGGAAATTTCCGCATGATTTGCCTCTGACCAATAACTCTCGTCTTTCTTACTTGGATCTTTCCACGGACGAAACGGAACCCGCAGGTGTTGTCCTAAGCATGCACTTTGGCTCCGCACTACAAGGGCTCAATAAAGTACCTCCCGGCTGGTAGATCAACGTCGACTCTGGATTGAGACAAAACTTACTCCACACTACTAGCTAATAAGGCCCACCGGTAGTGAAGATTAGCCTAACCACAACATACAGCTCTCTGTGAATTCACACGCGTCGACATCCATTAGATTTCGTCCGCGACACCTGAGTCGAGATCTGGACAATGATTCGATAATTGGACGTTAGCTGTATGCCTGCTTGAATATTGGTGGGATCCCTTCCAGAGCCTAGCTGTACGGTCACGGAGGAAGCCCCCGGCGCCATGCTGCCATGTCCTGGAATGCACGACAATGCACATAGCTCTGGAAGACCTGGATGGCTTGTGTATTTGCAATGCTAGAATAAGTCCAAAAGGTCTCTTGACAGCTCTCGGTTTATTGTCTGATTATATTTATCGACCTGATCCAGCACAACTTCGTCCGCCGCTGGCCATCTGTAAGGTTGCTGCATTGTATCGAACATGGTCGTCAAGTCACTGGTGAGTTGGTACGGATCAATCATCTCGTTCGCAGAAGGCGGCCCCATTTGAGAGTGGACGGGCGGCTGTCGCATTTGAACGTGCTGATCTTGTTCCATAGACACGAAACCTGAAGACGGTAGAATGGCATCAGTGCTATTCATTGTGCCATTCCGCGTACCATCTGTTTGGGTTTTGTTGGGCAGCAGACCCAGACTCAAACTAATTTCTTTGAGGTGCTGAACCCGTTTCCAGAGCCTCTTTCCCACGTGAGACTCGAAAGAGAAGCCCTGGATGAGCTCAAGTGCCATTATGAATTCTTCACGACAAGCGTTTTTGAATTGGTATGGGGCGTGGCAAACGGCTAGGAAAAGGACCGCCAGTGCGGAGACCAGGAAGTGATTGAATGGAGCTTGCTGTGTCGAATAAAAGTCTGCCATTTGACTCACTTTTTGCAGCAGCCGAATATTGTCTTTTGCTGCTTCAACAGCGAACGTGGCGTTCAGCAGGTCCTCGTTCATGGCGTGGGAATTCAGAAGTTCCTGGCGGAAGATGAAGAGTTGTAGCTGATTGACGTTGAAGTAAAACAGTAAACGAATCCTGTTCTCGCTCCGAGTGTATCCATGCAGCATGTTCGCCTCAGTCGGTTGCAGTTGATATTGGGGCTTGAGACTTCGATACCATTGCTGCACGCGGAAGTAGAGAAAGGATAGCTTCTCTGAAATGACTTTAGCCGTGATCTTCGTTGTCAACTTCCATACCTTTGATTCCAGTTGCGCGTACGCCACCATGATCGAGAGGAGGTAGGAGTCTGAGCTGATCTAGAATTAAGATTTAGCTACAATTTCCATGTCACATTATTGAGTGATGGCAAGACGATGTACTTACCAGTTTGGGAAGATCCAGATCTACATCACACTCTGGAATGGCGAACGAGCGTCCAGTGCTAAAACTCCATCGCCTGTCGAGTATGTATATAGACCAAAAGAGTTGACTGGCTCGCAGGCGTTGCTCGTCGTCAGAGAAGCGTATCGAGTAGGTCTCACGCCGGTGGAGGCCTAGTTCGATCGCGGCTCTGCCAGCGAGACCGATGGTTCTCCAAGCGAGGACCTCCTCGTCCAAGTGGAATTGCAAGATGCTCTTCGAATCGTCAGGAGAACAGTCCACGTACCGGGAGGACAGAAAAAAAAACCTACCATAGCAGTCCAGGCCTGTATCTCAAGAAGCTCAACTTTCTCCCCCAAGACGCGAATATCAAAGCCGGACTCAACGCTGTTGAGAAGCTTTGCACTCAGTTCATTGGGCCCATGACTCTCTATGATTGCAGCTATGGCGATAACTAGCTTCAGGATGTCCCATATACCATCGGAGAGGGTATTTTCATCCTTTTGGTAGGTTTTCGTAGACGAGGGAGATGCCATGTCGACACAATCGTAAAAGCATTGAGCCGCGCGGTGCAAGACTGTCTTGTCGATGAAGGGATAGATTGACCCGTACTCTTCATCATAGACTTGCAACAATCGCAGCGCTTCATTCCGAGGGATGGTGCACAGTGGGTTTTCCATACCACGATTCGCGGAGCTCGTATCTTGGCGTTTGACCTTGGCCGATGTTGGGAGAGGTTCCACCTCGAGCTTTGTACATACTGGGGTATGTATTCCAGCGCTTGCCAAAGAATCTGTCGCCATTCGGAAGAGGAATGATGAACTGGTCGGACCAAGGAATTCGGGCAGTCTGGCGTGTGAAGTAGCGGATGAGTTAACCAAGGCTCCATTGTGGTCCGACTGATCCGTCAAGTCGGTGGTATTTAGGCCTTGGGAGGGTGAGATGGAAGCCGTCGTTGAGACAGTCGATTGATGTTTGCCTGATGAACCGGACGGGAGTCGGTCTGCAATGAGGCGATCAATTTGCTCTTGCATTTTCTCGATCTTCTCGTTCAAGGCATCGAGGTCTCTGAAGGAGGTCAGACACGTACACGCAGTATAATGCAGGCAATGGGCAGATGATAATACTTGCCTTTCCTTCTGCAAAGGCATGGTGGCTAATCTCGAGTTGTAAGTGCAGGTGACAGCCCTGTCGCGGCAGCGTTGGCATGGAATTTGGCTGTCGCATTTACCCTTGCGCTTCTTGCATTCATCGCTGTGGGGGGAGGGTTAGCAGATGATCAGGTTGTGATGACAGTAACTCCGTTGGGTGCGCACCAAGCCACGGGCGTATATCTCTTGCGTTTCCCGCGCGGAGTTGGCGACACGGTCGGGGGTTTGAGGCTGCCCGAATCGTTGGACTCATCCGGTTGGAGGTCGGCCATGGCTAGGCGATTCAACAGGCAAAAGAATGACGTCGATGGTGTTGAACATTCGGAGGAGGAGACACCATATGGGTTGGGATTCAGAAATACACGGGTCGCGCCGCAGTGAATGCGGATCTAGAGAAGTTTCGTATAGCGGTCTGGGGTGATGTAACATGGCGTCAAGACAATCTAAGACTCGGGCATTAGTCCGGGTCTAGAGTGGTGCCTCGGTTGTTACAGAGAGCGCTACTTTAGGAAACGTACTTACACTACGGCCATATAGTGCTATAATAGCCTACTATTTGTTACTAAGATAACTAATCCGATGTTCTATAAAGCAAATCGAAAGAAGAATATTAAGATGTTAACTAAATAAAGTTTACCATACTATAGGTCGACGACGGGTGTTGGCGTGCGTGAAAGTTGGAGCGATGTCGCTATGCATCGCGAATAATGGTCGGATTGCGTTGCCGTTGTTTATTCTCACAGAGTGATGGATTTAGAAAGCTTAGTTCAGCAATGGAGTGCTTACATGCGCCTTAAATTAGTAGTTTTGATAGCTTTGCTGGCGATGCTGAACTTGGAGCTTAAGCTGTGCCCCCCCTTCAGCACTGCCAGCCGGGCTGTCAAACTATTGATTTTAACTTATTAAAAAATAGACTTATTAGCTAACTATAGTAGTGCAGCAGCGCGCGTATATAGATAAAGTATTTAGTAGCTAGGCCTAGCCACCTATAGGCACATTTCTCACAAACTTCATCCTTTACATTTAACAGGATGGATGGTATCTTTTGTACAGCACTCAAGGATGGCTGCGTGGTTGGCACGGCTTCGTGTACTCGAGAAGGAGCAATACCCAGTGCCTGACGAAGCTCTGGATAACACTGGTGATTGGTCTCCCCATGACTGGAGGTCCATCCTTCTAAGCTCAGAACTCGCACATGCGGCTGCGAAGGTACTGAAAGAAGAGTTTGTTATAGAAGCCTCAGCGTGAGCAAATTGATACCTGGTCATTCCTCCTCACTCCTACGAGATCGTGATCTTTTCCGTACGCATTGGTGGAAGAGGTATGGTGCTTGGCCAGCCGACTATCGCTTTCCAATGGTATATGCCGGTCCGGTATATACCCAAGACAGCGACTAAAGTCCCGTTCGATGTGCTTCTATTCGGTAAAGGCGAGCCCATTTCGTTACAAGGCCGCACAAGAGCCCCAGCCCAGTAACCACATAGATGTTTTTTAACCAGGGAGTGAATGATCCCCTTCGCAGAATCTGCTCTAGCGCTCAAGAACCTGAACGACAGATAGCAGTTGAAGTCGTAATAGAGCCATTCAGCAGAAAGACCGTCTTGTGTTATGTTCCCATCTGCGCAATTACCGGTACTACTAAGCGTGAAGTACCTGGGGTTCTCAACGATCGACCACTCCTCCGGGAAGTTGGGACGGCTCGGTGCCTAGCCCAGATGTATCTCCTTGCCCTTCGACGTGTTCTGAATACGGGGAAGGTTGTTCATGAGGTACTCTGTGGGAACTCAGCCGCCAAGATGCGCTGACCAGAGATCAATGGCATTGTCATAGGGCTTCTTGCCACACAACAGACTCCAGATCACTATCTCATCGCGTGGTTTGGAAGTATAACGATGACTTAGAAGATATGTTGCATTCACTAAGTCAACAGACTCCAAGAAGCCTGCAGCTTTTGCGGCTGCTGGAGCAACTTTGCTCCACCATTTGATATCTGTTGCCGGTAGCAGGTGCAATGCGTTCACGAAAAGCGTTGATATATCGATGCATCCGTTATGATGGACATTATTGATAACATCTCTAAGTAAGACGACATTGTCCTTTTTGCACAGGAGACAAATGTTGCGACTGCCCCGCATAGCTTCGAGGAATGTCAAGGCTCGCAGATTCCAGTCGCACACCAGCAATGTGGTCAATACCGTTTCCTGGATTGCCATAGGAATGTCATCGATCGCGATCTCCTTGCCTCCTTGGGTGTCACCGCTTGGGTCTATGTCGATTGACATGATATCTCGATCACACACAAGCGTCACTTTTGCCATTGCAAAGATCTCGTTGATGTGTCCGATAGCTTCCCGGCGGAGATTGCGGTCATGGGGAATGCAAGGTGTATCCATCCAGTAAGTTTCGCACGCGAAGGTAGACGCCAGCTGTGAATAACGTTCATGAAGACACCGATTGAAGCCCGTTCCATTCTCTTCGAGCGGCTCCGGCCGTCCACCTTGCCCGTGACTCCACACATGAGAAATCGCCATTGTAGCACTCGTCGCTGAGCGATAGGTCAATTTGTCAGGCTGATTTGGATGAACTTCCACAGCACGAGCACCGCTGGTTTGCTTGTAGTTGACTTCGTCCCAAAACATCTTTGTACAGGTAGTGCCTGGACAATGTGGAGCGTGCGCCGACTGATCTTGAGTCTTCATGCCTCTGAGTCTGTTGCAAGTAAAAGGCGAGTCCCCTTTGCACTGTCGCGTGGGCTCATTTGAATCCCCAGAGAAAATGCAGCGAGGATTCTGCTGTCCAAAAACGACCTTATACCTCAGCTAAAACTGACGGAAGTCTTGTGCGACCGAGCCAAGGTCCTCTCGCAGTAGCCGAAAAGCCCATTGGCACATGTAAGGTGGTATTTGTGACATCTCCAAGTCTCCGTTAGTCGCTGCTGCTTCGCTCGATCTCTGCATCGTCCGTTGCAACAAAGGAGTGTTGCCGATGGCAAACATACCATCACGTTGGGACCTTGTGTTGTTGAGGTGGTGATCCATCACAGCCCACAGGTATAGCATTATAGACCGTTGCCAAGCAGACCACAAGAAGATGCGAAGCAGACATACGTTTGTGGCATACGTTGGATCAATTCTCCCCCAGTTCAGAGACAGTTTCGTAGAGCCTGCGAACAAGTCGCCGCATAGGTCGACAAATTTACGGTAGGGGTCATGCCAAGGTAAAGGATCTTGCCATCTGTACGCGATGTGTAACGCAAATCGAATCGTGTTGCTGTCAATGTATCGAGTTGTCATGAGTCGGCGGTTTGCGCTCGACGACAGCACTCCAGCATCCCTTAGCAAGTAGTCCTCATGTCGGTCGAATCCATCGATCAGCAAAGGTGCCGCAGTTACTGGTAACCTTCTCAGCAGATGACAAGCATGGCGAACCACAACATGTGGGTGGCCTTTCACCTCGAAGTTCGTAGTCAGCAGCCTGGCAAACTGTACATCGCACCCCTTTAGTCGATCGGAGAGAAGGTCCGAATTTCCCATCTGCTCAAGGAAGCTGTTGCAGACATCCACAGCGCGCTCCTCGCGTTGTGAGAGATTGAGGTGCACGGAACTCGAGGTCGCGCCACCAGGCAAGTCTGTCCGGTTCAGCTCCTCGACGTATTCCATGACCGTGGGGCTGAACTCATTCGGGATAGTACGCCCGTTCTGAGACGGTCGGCGCCATGAGCTCTGGTCCAGGATTTTAAACACTCTTGCTTTGGTGACTGCGTAATCGTCTTGTGACATTGTAGGGACATTCCGTGACTTGAGTGCACGGATTAGGAAGTGAAAGTGAGATGGAGTAGTCGGGCGGAGGGAGATAGACGCTAGTTTCATATGAGCTTAGCAACTGCATACAAAAACGACGGTACCATTTCGGTTACCTAATGCCCGTAACGAGCCACACCCAACATAAGAGAAAGGTTCTCCATAGCGAATGAAGCTAGAGAAGACTGTGGAGCGCATGAAATCGCAGATTTCTTTGCAAAGCAAGATCCACTTCAATGGCAAATCACAGCAAGTTCATAGGTCTTAGGATCAGCCATTACCAGCGGGCCACAAGACGACCTTCACCAACTATCCCCTTACAACCGAAGCACAAGTATCCAAAGTCATCGATTCTGCCCTCAAAGCCAAGTAATCACGGGAAAACACGCCTTTCGTTGATCGAGCAGCAATCTTTCTCAAAGCGTCCGAGCTGGTAGCAACATTACAAACAAGTTTAATACAAGTGCTGGACCGCAACTAAGTTCGTATACAGTGCGCTTGTCCTCCAGAAATCTTTTTGGGGATGAATTTGTTCCCCAGTCCTATTATTCGCAATTGCGTGCATATGATACGGAAGGGTAGAGAATCTCTTCGGGCTTTAGGAATGGCCGCATGTCCATGAATACATCTACGCCGTGTTCCAGCAGTACCATAATTACATCAGTATTACGTCGCAACATTGCTCGAGCAAATGATTTCGAGAGTAATTTTGTCTTGTTAGAAGAGACTCCGAGTTTTCTCATTTTCAAGTAAAATGCTGGATATGGTATGGTGTTACACCCTCGCAGAGTGTCCGGGCGGTGTGATCTTAAGAGCGGTGTGAATGAGGGTGATGCTTGCACCGTGTTCCAGAAGTAACTTGGTGATAACTCTCCAGTTCCAGATGGACGGCGATAGACAGTGGTTATGGTCCCATAGGGTCAAGTGCATCCAGTGGTGCTCCTTTGCCGAGAAGCACGTTTAACGTGCATTCATCATTGCTGCATACAGCTACCCCGAGTGGCGAGACACCATGAAACTCTGACTTGAAGACTATGGTGATGGTCACAAAGGAAATAAATACAAGTAAGTTGAGTTCGTGCCGTCTTTGCTGTTCCACGTAAATCTAGCGCTGACTAAGATACATCGTCTGGCTATTAAGTTTGAGGTTATCTCTTACGATTGGTAGAAACGGCGGGAAGCCTCGTGTCAGGCAATGCCGATGATGCACAATTGCCAGAGATTATATGATAGGCTCGCATAAGATAACGTGAGAGCGGGAATTGATTTTACTCCGCAGGTTTCCGGTAGCGAAGATATAAGAATGGTACTTCATCTTGGGGTTTTCATCACCACCTTCAACACACATACCCACAATTTTACCGAAACTCTCTCTCCCAAAAGTTCTGCAAACAATGCAATTCATCAGATCGGCGCTGTTTGTACTGTTCGCTGCGACATCTCTTGTGGCCGCCGCCCCAGCCGCTCGTCCTGTGCCAGAGGCTAAGAGCCAACATGAACACACAAGTGTTAATTGTAAGTCCTCAAACCACCAGCACTATGACTACAGATGAGCTGATACTTAGCTTTGAAGGCAAAGAAGAGCCTTGGGTCTGTAGGCCTCCGCGTAGCTAAATAGCTGCGGATGTAATGGGCTGAACGCTCTTTGGATCGCTCCTCGAACAGGATCTTGGTTCAAGTTGTGCGTGCAGACTCATAAAAGATAACTACGATTTTGAGATGTTAGGGTAGAGACCTATTTACCACAATAATTAAGACGAATTCTTAAGGATTTACCCAAGGTTGAGATGGGACTATATATACTCTATGTGTGTAACCGTGGCTTTATTAGTCCAAAGGGGGGTACCCGACGGATCTTCCTATGTCTACCACCTCCCCCAATAAGCCTCTCATTCAGACTATGGTCATATATAGGAATCCGCTAAAAAGACACCAAAGTATCATAGTCAATCTTTTGCGCTACTCCACTACACCGCCATCTACTCATGTATCCGCGGAACGTGGCAGAATTTCCATTTGTCGTTGCGTAAACCCCAACAAGTCCCCCCGATCCAGCACCGTCTCCAGCAAGAAGTGCAGTACTATAATCGACAATGTGTCTCTCTTCGTGACTTCTCGTGCTTGGTGATGCAAAGAAACTGTAGCTGCTTTTGTTGTTTGGAGAGATGTGTATGTGGATGGGACTTGTCAGCCAGGATTGGGGGATCGGCTCGATTTTTTCTTGAGGAATGGGATAGCGTACGGAGTTTGCTCTGAAACGGAAATAAGGCTGCAGAGCACCACTGCTAGTAGTGTTGTTGAGGTAGACGATGCCGAGATCCACGTGCTGGTCTTGGTTCAGAAAGTTTGATCCGCCCAGTTCGTCGCCTGCTGATTTGCCGAAGTTGGGGTGCAGGTCGACAGTGTAGTTGAAGAAGATGTGCTCCTGTCGCCGGAACACGGCTGAGAGTCCTTCCCGGGAGGCATTTAATTGCGCATCAGCTGTGAGGTTCGCCCTTGCGGACTGAATTTGAAGTTGGTTCGGGTGACCTTTGGGTGATATCTGGAAGGTTGAACTGTTGAAGGGAGCGCGCCAGAAAATCCAATGCGGTGGTATCTTAGATCCTGGCGAAGAATCCACAACATCAGGCGCTCCCCTAGCAATGCTCAAACCCTTGCTGGGTGTCAAGGAGTTTCGCTTTTGTAGTGGCCCCTGCATCTTTCCACGCACCTGGTCAGCGTATGGCCAACCCTTGCTTGGCTATGAGACGGGGAATAGCACCGCCTCTCTGCCCATTGGGAAAATAGACTGATTGTACAGAGCTGGACCTCCTCTTGTGAATAAAGCGACTCCCCACCACTTCTTTTTTTCCGTCCTGAAATAGGTCTACATGCCCTACGGTTTGAAAATATTCATTAGTTCCGCTATTAGAGACTAGAGGATTGTTTGGTGAAGCTTCCCATGGGCCCGTCAAATTCATTGCGCGCGCCATACTCGCTCGATGCCCGAGTTGAGTACCTCCTTCTGCGATCAATAGGTAGTAGTAGCCATCTTTCTTAAAGATGTGAGGTCCCTCCGCACTGGCACCACCCGTACCGTTCCACAATGGCCATGGTTTGCTCGTATTCCCAGTAGTCATGTCCAAATAGCAAGCTTGAATGGGACTCCCCGAAGACGCAACTACTACGGTACCGTCGTCATCAAAGAAGATATCGGGGTCAATCGTGAAACCAGATGTTTGGACAAACAGGTAATCACTCCATGAGCTGTCGTCGAAAGGATCGGTTGCCGTGCTCAGAACAGAGCGAGGTACGCCAAATGTGGTATTGATCCATGCCGAGATGGGATAGAATTTTCCCTTGTGGTACCGCAGAGTGTTGGCAAGCATGCCGGTGAATTGCTCATTTGTTGCAGTTTGAACTTCGGGTAGCTGGGCCACTCGGCTTAGAGCATTACTTGCAAGTCTCCAGTTGGTCAAGTTCTGACTCGCGTATATCGGGTTGCCGGAAACGCCATGAAACTTGATGTGGTGCAGAAAAAGGTGTTGTCGAACTCAGGGACAAAGACGCAACTGGAATCGCTGTGCCACCCAGGTAGTATGGGATTGTTGTGCGTAACATTATTGCCTCTAACAGTACCCAATATCACTGTAAGAGATTGTATTTCTTTTATCATAAGAATTCTCATGATGAATGGAATGTTGGAGACAATGCCTAATCTCACAATTCCTAAATATCACACACATATATAGACTCTAATAAAATAAGACTTTATGGAATGTGGAGAGGCTCAACAGTCGTCAATATAACTTGAATTATTTTTCTGCCAGAGTGTCGGAATGTGGATTGCAGACGGAGAGAACTCGGCCGGCTTCGTGCGGGAAGATTAGCATGGCAAGTCTAAAGTGCTGTGTATAGTAAGTGCGTGCAACAGTTCAGTTAATCCGACCTTTCATCAAAATGCGCACCCGCCAAAAAATGGGAGCTCTTGGCCATTATCAGAACGTTTCTATTGTACGATTTCTTAGTAGAGTACTGTAATAATTTTATATTCAAGGCTTCTGAGATTTGTACCAAACGCTAGCCAAATATTGACTAGCGTCAAATGTATCTGTCCGACGTTAAGATTGTTATTAGCATAGGCGTAGGGCAACAATAGCAGAGATGGCTCAATAGTTTTATGTTTACTATAGATGAACAGGTAGTATTCTCTAAGCTTATATGTACGGTGCTAAGTTAGATATAACTGAGAGGACCTGCCTTGGATCAATAGGCACCAGGGGATCCAGAGGGGGTCTGAGGAGGCTAGGTACCACCTTGCAGTACTAACATGGAGTGTGTCCAAGGTATCTATCTACTCCATACAGTATCTGCAAAAGACAAGTCACACGATTGACTCGTTCTCTGTCGGATATGATGCTATATGCGTTCGCACGTGGACTAGGCACACGAGAAGCAAGGCGTCAGCTGATTGCGCGTCTTACAGCGGGCTACTGGGAGGGATGAGGAGAGCACTACTGCGTACAACGCTTCCGGCTTCGATATACGCTGGGTGATAGTTAAACGCGCTCGTTTAATAAGCCCTGAGCAGACTATGCTCGGGTGCTCCCTTGGCGACCCTGGTACATATTCTCAGTATGCACACATGTACTGCGCCTCATGTGGCCGTGCACCAGTTATGTACGTACAGGAAATAATACAGAACAAGGGTTGGAATGACACGGTCCCGTGGCTATCTCTACGTTCCGTACTACTCTAAAGTCACCGTCCACACATGTTCCACACATGGATGCAATGTGTCGTGTGCTTTTGGCGCAGCGTGAGCAGCCCCCCTCTGTCTCCGGCGGCTCGCTAATCGCACCTCGGCCTAGTAGATCCTTGGAACCAGGGCAGGCCGCTGTGCCTTGCGCAGTCGTCATTCGCAACCTTTACCACGCATCCTCAAGACAAGTTGATGACTGCGCCCCTGTGAACTCGCCCATTCTCTCTGGCGCTATAAAGACTGCATCGTACCCTGCAACAGTCGCTGCTTCCTGAAATCTCTTGGCCCCATTGCACCTGCCCTGTGTGCGCCCCCAGGCGCCCTTACATCACTCACTCCTCCGTCTGGCCCGCCCCACGCTTCACCTCCACCACCACCGCCGCCATCTCTCGACCATCATGCACGATCCATTCCCCATCGCGCGGCCTGAGAGCCTTGTCAAGTATGTCCAGCCCGTGACTGACTACCTATCTCTCAACACGCTGCCCCTGCACTTCCACGAGGTTGCTGCTGCCTATGTCCTGTACGACGTCACCTACCGCTTCATTGCGCCCGCTTTTTCGCGCATCTTTTTTCCTCGCGTATATGCCACCTTCAACGCTCGCACAAAGTTAAACTGGGATGTCCACATCGTGTCGTTCGTCCAGAGCACCCTCATCTGCGCCCTGGCCCTATGGGTCATGTGGACAGACAAGGAGTTGAATAGCATGGACAGGGTAGAACGTGTGCATGGATACACGGGCGCGTCTGGCTTGATCCAGGCATTCGCCGGCGGATACTTCCTATGGGACTTGGTCATCACTGTCCAGAATGTCAAGATCTTTGGAATCGGCATGCTGTTCCATGCCATTTCTGCTCTCTGCGTCTTTTCGTTAGGTTTCGTAAGTACTTGGTCCAGATATCTGAAAGCAGATCACTCATCATTTGCACAGCGCCCATTCGTAAACTACTATGCGTGCACTTTTATCCTCTACGAACTCTCCTCGCCCTTCCTCAATATCCACTGGTTTTGCGACAAGCTCAACATGACTGGTAGCACCGTCCAGTTCGTCAACGGCCTAATGCTACTGTTCACCTTCTTCTCCTGCCGTCTTGTCTGGGGAACCTACCAGTCAATCCGCGTATTCGGCGATGTCTACCACCTATACATGAGTAGCCACATCCCCCAACACGACCCCGAGGTTGGCAAACTGTCAGACGACACTTATGTCAATAACGCAGGCTTCAAGAATGATCTTCTTCAATATTCCTCTGGCCAAACTATTCCGCTCTGGCTCATCTCCGCCTACCTAGCCTCCAACCTTATCCTCAATGGCCTCAACTGGTTCTGGTTCAGCAAGATGATCGAGACACTACGCAAGCGCTTCGACCCACCTATTGGCACGAGGAAAGTACAGTCCAAGGTCAATGCCGCTCCCGTTGAAATACCCGAAAACGAAAAGGTCTTGATTGAGGGTATTCATGTCTCTACCCCTGGTGTCGTTGAAAAGGACACTGAAGATTATGTCAATATAGCGTCTCCCAAGTCACTTCAGTTTCAGAAGAACAAGAGCGGGACGCACTTGGAAGTCAAGCAGAGCGAGGTTCGCAGTCGGAACCCTTCGCAGAGAGCTGCTCATGCGGCATAAGAATCTCCTTTTTCCCGAAGTTGGTTAAGGGCGGTAAGTATGGAGCAATGATCCCGTGGCTTCGGGATATGCACCGGTTTCATTTTTATCCTTTTCTCCTTTGTCAGGTGCGTCAGTTTTGCATACTGATCCGTCTAGAATCTCGTCTCCGTTTCGCGAATCGTCTAATACACAACCTATTCATTCATCATTTTCTCCTACAACGTCATGCATCATCCCTTTCCCCTCGTCTTGATTTCTTTTTCTCATCTTGCATGACTCGCTTTACAATGTCGATTTGATCGGCAACAAACGCGTATCACGCGTATTTTTTATCTCGCTTGTAATCTTGCGCCCTGGTCATGTTGTGTAGTGCTCATCTTCTCCTTGGCAGTTATTCGCTAGCTTGAAGTCTCTGTATAACAGAGCAGCTATGCCCCGAGTATTCCGCAAGGTGTCGGGAGAGTATTTGTGTCCGCGGCAGACGCCATCCATCTCCACTAGGATGCCTTCGTACGTTGTTGTGAATTATACGGAATATCTCACATTTGTAGTACTCGACATCGACCTGTGGCGGAGACATGCAGGTTTCTTCGTTGAGTCGAAAGGATGACAATCACGAGATGCGAAATACGAAGGCCAACAGTACCCTACTCCTTCCAACGGCAATTCACTTGCTGTTTGTGCGTCTCACTGCACCGTAGGTGACTTTCCCTTCCAAGGTAATTGATATGAACTTTCTAGCTTGACTAGTCAAAACAATGATATACGTGCATTTTAATTTTTCACGTAATCACGTTCCTCTAAGAGAGCCTTGAAAACTGCTTATTCTCCCAGCTCTTTTCCATCTTGTCAATGACCTTATGCATCTTGACTGCCTGTTCGAAGTCGATAATCTCTTGGTCAACTGTCCCGCCCTTTGCGAATAACTCGTAGAATTCACCAATGTTCCTCGCAAACACCGGAAGATCTTTCACAACGTCCGAATACTCCACCTGAATCTCTTCCACACTGTCCTTCTCATAGTCATACAGCTCAAGCTTCTCGCATCCAACAGGCATACCAAACGAGGGATGCGGCAGAAGTCGAATCTCACCCTTGGTACCCAAGATGCGCCAAGTAGCAGGCGGCGTATCTTTGAATGTCTTCCCATTCCTCACATTAATAGATATGGGCGCCCCAGACCCTGCCAGCGTACCATGCAGAAAGATATGATCTGGCGTCTCACGCACATCCTTCCTATCCAACGACCCATCTCCCTTGACCAAAACTAACCTCAGTCCACCTCGTCGCCAACACAGCACTAAACTCGTCAATACCTCCCAAGGCAAAAAAACGCTGCATCAGCCGGATGTCCGAATGGAATCGTGAAAGAATGCCCGCTCACACATGCAATGAAATAATTTGAAACCCTCGATATTTCCAATCGGTTTCTTTCATGCTACGAATGTTTCAGAGGAACATATAATTAGCCAGCTACCAGCTTCGCTGGCATCAAATCGTCATATCTAACCAACCGGACGAAAGGGCGGGCAGGGGAAGGGGAGCAAGTGCATTGGATGTGTAATCCAGTAAGTACTATACTACTCCTTGTTTCCGGAGAGTCCGGACGCTACTACTGTAGCCAAGATGCGTAGTACTAAGGTACTTGTATTATCTCGGATACAGTAGTTACGTAGACTATAAACGAGACTTATAATCTTGCCGAATCAGTGCCGGGTAGATGGTACGTACGTACTGTTTTCATGGTATGTTACTAAGATATTAATCCTGCCATCCCCGATCTCTGAGCAACATAAGGTTAGCGTGGATCATACATAGATTGGATCGTACGCTAGCCATGGTTTCTAACCGATATGCTAGATCCCTGGACTTGTATGGGGTCTGGGTCAATGTCCATGTGGTCGGCATGGATGGTGGGGGCCCTGACTTAGTTGGGGATCAGGTATCGCTGTAAAGGTATTCACTTCGTAGTCATTAACTTAAACAGCGAAGCCACGATAAAAACACATATCGACTCAGATGTTACCCTGGTGTATATTGCAAGAGAGTCAACAACTATCGGAATGCCTATCTAGCTGGAAACAACCGCGAAATCCAAGTACATGGGGTTTTGTTCATCACGCCAGGATGTTCGTTGTGGTATTAGTGAGTATTATTATGTTACATCCTGTAACTAGGCAAAGCAAATTCAATCTCTCATCTCTGTCAAAATGTCAAGATGCCACATTCTGGCTATCCTGACTTCCTTCTTCCTCATTACTCATACGCTCCTGAATCACCTCTGTCACATCCAGCCTGGCATCTGTCGACACCTATCATACAGTCACCTCACAAGCCCGCATTGCTACCCGCGGCCTTGCTTCTCCCCTTCGCCCTCTTTCGGTCTTTTGTCTTTCCCCCCTTGACTTTCGTCAACTTGGCCGGCACCACACCAGCTCGCTCGTAGACTATCTCGACCGCATTCTTCACGTCATCGTCACGGAGGACGGGGTCTTTGGTCTCGCCTTCCTCCTTCTCCATGCGCATGGCGAAGGCCTCGGACAGCACTTCGCTGGCGAGGCGCGCTTGTCCAAGCGTCATGGACGAGAAGACAGTGAGAACTGATACGGTTGAAGGAGTAAGCGATGAAGAAGTCACATTTGACTTCATACCCAGAGTAGTAGCGTTCTTGGCTATCTGTTTGAGGAAGGCATCGAGGGTCGTATCCCACCTCTCCTGGATCAGCGTGTCGGAATCCGTGGTCGACGCTGGCGTGATATCCAGGTCTTGCTGGTTGATGGCTGCAAGATCCTCTCTTACAGCGCCACACTCCCGCGTGATGCGGAGCTTGTTTCGGGTTGACGGCTTGAACTCTACGAGGCTGAGTATATGTGCGGCCTTCTCACGGTCGACGAGGTCCTGTGTGGTTGAAGAGTCGGCTTAGTATACAAGACCTATCTTGAAATACACTTACTCTTCTTCTCTTCTCTCCCAGTCATAAATCTTCAAACGCAAAAACACCAAACATAGCAAGACGCGAAACCAAAACAGCAAAGCGGCGAAACGAAAAGAAAGGGAGTGGGACGAGGGGTTTTCTTACCTGCCAATCCATTCCATAGCCTTCGACATCAATGTCAACATCCTCTCCTTCTTCACCAGCGTACATAGCGTAGCCATACGCCGCATCAGGCAACATAGTCTCGGTCGCACTTGCAGCGACAAGCACACGCTCGTCATCCTGCAGCGTCTTGCTGGGATCGCTGATAGGCTTTGCGTCGATGGTGTAGAGCGCTGCGAACTTGAGATCCAGCGCCAGACGCACGCCCTGGAGGACTTGCTCTGGCTTCTGATACGCCCCGATGACAAAGTTGTCAATGGTCTTTGAGGTGCTCGGGCAGTGGAGCTGGACGCGACACATTGTTTGTGCGTTACTTCTGCGTCTATGTGAGAGTGTTTGTGTGTTTGTGTGTGTGGGTTGAGTGCGGTTGAGTGCAGAGGCGAGAAAGCGGCTAGATGCAGTATTTCTTGCGTTTAGAGTGGGTAAACAAGGTAAGAGAGAGAAAACGTGAGAGAGTAAATATACCGCACGGAGCGTGATTTTTTAATCTGTGGGTGAATCTGGATAGTAAACGAAGTGAAAGGTGAAAGGGAAAGACATGAAGAAGAAAAGCCCGCAATCGGGCTCCCACCTTCACTCACCCACCCCCCCCCAAACAACGCGGACAAAAAGAACTGCCTCGCTAAAGACCAATTCACTTGGAAACTTCAATCTCAAGACCCTCCTTGAACTCCGCCTCAAGCAATCCATCGCCACCGGCTGTAGTAGGCCTAGCCACATAGCCCGCAATACTAACATCCCAACCATCCTCCGCCGCCGCCGCAAACCAGTTAACCTCTCTCAACGGGCGCCTCTCAACCTCCTCACCCTGCTCGTTCCTCACAATCCAGTAAATCCACAGACTCTTGCCGAGCTCATCCTGCTCCATGCGTGCTTCAATCGTAGCAGTAGGCTCCGTGCCATTTACAAACTCCGGCATGGGGACTAGGGACCAGTCGGCCCAGATGTCGCAGCCGACAGTCGCGACGAATGGCTTGCCAGTGTAGAATTCGATACCCGTTTTGATCCATTTTGTGGCGTTGTTGGCGACGCCCTCTTTGGTTAGGTGGAGGACGAGGCCGGCTTGGTCATATCGGCGGAGTTCATCCGAGGGTGGGAGGGCAAAGGTGATCTTTGCGCGCTGGAACTGCTTGAGGGGATAGGTGGGTTGGGTGTTGGGATAGAATGCAGCGTTGAAGACGTTGGTGGAGGGGGGTTTGCGCCAGATGTCTGTGCCTGGTTGGGCAGAGAGGTTGAAGGGTTCAATAGTTTTGATTGTTGTGTTGCTAGACATGGTGGATGTCGCAAAGTTGGCAAATAGAGCAAGAAGTGGTAGTGGCGAGATCATTGTGGTTGGGGAATGTTAAGAGGACCAAGGCTGGGCTTTTATACTTCAAGTTACTACATCAGGAAGTGAGGAGAATGGTACACTGGGATTTAGTCCATTGTGCGTGATTGGTAGGAAGTCGGAGGACTTGCTGGTTTACGTACTGCATATACCACTATACGAACCATTTCTTGATGCTGTTACCGGTTTTCGGGTGTGTCAACCGGAAATTCCGATAGTCTTACCTGCGACATGGTTCGGTAGTGCAGATCTAGGACGGGACAGCGGGATATCCTCGGGCAAAGAAATGCCATCATCTACCACGGTGTATAGTGTTAGTGCGAATCTGGGATCGGAAAGCGGGGTATCCTCGGGCAACGAGATGCAATCACGGTCTATTCCTCACCGTTACACAGCGCAAATGTCTTGCTGTGCAGTTGAGAATGACTCAGGAACTAAATGCCCACGTTTTCACCAAATTTGGGAGTGGCTGAAAGGTGGGTTCAGCTGCGCTTACCAAAACGAGCGGCCGATTGCGAGATATGCTTGGCATGTCAATAATGGCCGATGATACAACAACCAGGGCAAAGGACTCCGAACTCTATTCTGATCCACCATGCATGTGATATCACACGAGCTTTTGTAATCTAACAACAGCCATCTCTCGCCGTGCCAAAATTTCATATCAGTGTCAAAGCAGAAAGTCACTACTAGTCGACAAGTCAATACTTGGACACGAGTTATTCGAAGGTGCACCGGCCCATTCATTCGCAGGTATATACAACTCAAACTCGCAAGGTCTTCTATTTCTTCTCTTCTTTCGGTGGCTCTGGCTTGGGTGTTGGCAGTTTGAACTATAATTCTGTTAGGCACTGGCAGCGACGTTTGGACAGAGGTACAACTTACGTTCTCAGGCTTGAGATCTTCACCTGGACCAACTTGCTCCCATGCTGATGATCCACCACGGAAGTTCCTGAACGCTTGCGTCATCTCAAGTGGCTCCACAACAATTCTCTTCTTCTCCTCGTCGTATCGGATCTCAGTGTATCCAGTCATTGGGAAGTCCTTTCGCAGTGGGTGTCCGTCAAAACCGTAGTCTGTCATGATGCGCCTCAGATCTGGGTGTCCGACGAAGAAGACGCCAAAAAGATCATAGACTTCGCGCTCGTACCAGTTGGCGCCATCATAGAGATCGCACAGACTGGGCACTGGAGTCGCCTCATCGGCATATGTCTTGACTCTGATGCGCGAGTTGTGGCGGATACTGAGCATGTTGTACACGACCTCGAATCGCTGGTCCTTGGTGGGGTAATCGACAGCAGTAATGTCCGAGATTTGAGTGTATTCGGCAGCGGTGTGGTACTTGAGGAAGGTGAAGGTGGGGATGATACCGGAGGGAGGGACATAGATGGTCAATTCATCTTTCCAGACGGAGAATCTGCGTCGCTGTCAAACATTATCCTTCCCTACAAGACCTCTTAACGTACTGCTGGACATATTTCGGCAGACATGACATGATGTACTGTCCGTACTTGTGGAGTGCCTCGCCCTTCTCTTTGAGGCTCTCTGTCGGGTTGACAATGGAGGCCTTGAGCTTGCCAACCGTGTCGCGGGGAGCAAACTACAAATGATGTTAGACGAGACCCAATATCTGCTACTATCTGCCAGTCCATACCCGCATGTTTGGTGTGTCGGAAGCGGGTCCCGCGACTTCCTTGGGCCGGAGTGCCGTCGAGGCAAAGGTGCGCACTGCATTGCGGGAGCAGCTCGAGGCGCGGACGGCGGCACCCAATGGCCGGCCTACAGCTAGCCGCATAGCCATGGTTTGCAGAGGTGGTGGTGAGGGGCTACGCGATGTGCAGCGGGGAAGGGCGACTTGGGGTGGAGGTATCGACGACGTCGTGAAGTTCACAGCTCAACCCGCGAGACGCATGCTTATGTAAGTAGCGTGGAGCGGAACCTGGTGTGCCATCACGCAGCTGCAGCCTCTTAACCCCCATCACCTCCCGTGGATCCCTCTTACTGCGACTGCGACAATCCGGCCGGCGTTTATTTGTACTTCAGCGATTTCCTTGCAGGCCCTGTGTGCTCGTCACTCCAGGTCTTATCCCACCCCCGCATTCATACAACGACTGCCCTCGGGCACCACCCTTACGCTCTAAACCACACCTTGCACCACACAGCCACCCTTCGCCATGTCTCGGGTACAGCAGGACCAGTTCGTCGATGATGACGAGGAAGAGTGCTGCCCTCTGTGCGTTGAGGAGTTCGATCTGTCCGACAGGAACTTCCGACCATGTCCTTGTGGCTACCAAGTGCGTTTCCCTCGCCAAAACTCGGTGAAGCTGTCCCAAGCCGCCATGCTAACACGCGTCTCAGATATGCCAGTTCTGCTACAACAATATCAAGACGACCATGAATGGCCTTTGCCCCGCCTGCCGCCGCCCCTACGATGACTCCACAATCGAGTGGAAGACCATCTCTCCCGAAGAGTGGGTCCCCTGCTCCTCCCCTCTTTGAATACCCTCTGACATTGGGCAGGATGGCACAGCACAAGCAGCAAATTGCGCAAAAGGCCAAGAAGAATGCGCAGATGCGGCAAAAGGAAGCACAAAAGGCCGAAGCCGACTCGCTTAGCCGGAAGCATCTTTCTGGCCTCCGAGTCGTCCAGAAGAACCTCGTATACGTCACGGGTCTTACACCAACAATACGTGAAGACGAACTGCTCAAGACACTACGTGGCGAGGACTACTTTGGCCAATATGGCAAGATCTTGAAGATTGTCGTGAGCAAAGCCAAGGAGAACGCACAACATCAACAGTCGGTTGGTGTCTATGTGACGTTTGCTCGCAAGGAAGATGCCGAGAGATGCATCAACGCTGTTGACGGGTCGCAAAACGGTGATAGAGTGTTGAGGTATGCAGCAGCTCCTTCATGCCATGTGTCCTCTAAATAACTGACATATCACAGAGCACAATTTGGTACTACCAAATACTGTTCAGCCTATCTCCGCGGTGAGACTTGCAACAATCGCAACTGCATGTTCCTGCACGAGCCCGGCGAAGACAATGATAGCTTTACCCGCCAAGACCTTTCCATGATGAACTCGATCCAAACGCAACAGCCATCCCAATCGTCAACGTCACGAGCCGCACCTCCTGCGCATCATGGGCCTCCCGTAGCCGCTGCAACGCCAATGCACCGACAGGATAGCACGGATACGTCGAGTTCAATACATGACGCACCTGGTCTGCCCGCGACTGCGAATTGGGGCAGCAAAGCTCTACTGGAGCGTCGTGCAAGCCGCTCAACGACCGCTTCCAACAACGCTAGCCCTATGGTCACGAATGCGGTACCCGCACAAGCAGCGAAAGCACCTAAGCCAGTAGAAGCTCCGAAGAAGAAAGGAAAAGAGAAGGAGAAGGAAAAGGAGAAAGAGAAAGAGAAGGAAAAGGATAAGGATAAGGAAAAAGAGAAAGAGAAAGAGAAGGACAAGGACAAAGAGAAGGAAAACGAAAAGGAGAAAGAAAAGGAGAAAGAAAAGTCTCCGCAAGCATCAAAGTCGACAACCTCCGAGTCTACCACCGCATCTGCATCCACTCCTACCATACGCCCTTCCAAACCCCGCAGTCAGGATTTCCCAGACTTGCTCAAGATCATTTGCTCGCCCGACTTCAAATTTGTGTTCTCTAGTGCAGTTCTTTCCGAGGAAGAGTTGAAGGCTGTGACCGAATTTCCTCCGTTGCTTGATCCAAATGGAGGCGCAAAGCGGCGCGCAATGAAAGAAAAAGAAAAAGAACTTGCTGTATTGCGTGAGGCGGAGGGTGAAGTGAAAGTAGCTTCCCAACAGCAAGCGCCAGCCGCTGAACGAGAGGACACTGAGGCTACTGCAGGGGGTAGCTTGCAGTTGGGCGGGGAACCTGAAGATGGACCTGACACAAGCACCAACCATCTCGGTCAGCATGCAATCGCACCACCCGGTCAACAGGGCTTTGGCGGTAGCCTCTTTGGGCAGAACACACCTTTGACTGAGGACTTTAGCACCCTTGGGTTGAGCAACAGAGGCTTGACCCCACAACAGCAGCAGCAGTTACTGCTCTCCAACTTCAAGTCTGGCACTCAATCCACTGGCCTGCTAGGCAACATGCAAAACACTCAGCCCCAGCAGCACGGGATGACTGGAAATGCTTCTGGACACAACAGGCATACTTCCCGCTTCAGCTTCGCCAACGACAGCGCTTCAGCTTCGGCGAATGTGCAGCCGGTGGCGAACCAGAAACTGATGAATCAGCAAAATTCGATGATGCCAAAGAACGCCAACCAGTTCAATCCAATGTCCCAGCATCAGCAACTGGGCGGACAATTCTTCACCAATGTGCAAGGACCGCCTCCAGGACTGAAGCCGACTGGCACACCTCCTGTCAGCGGGACTGGTATGTTCGGTCAAGGTCACGGCTTTGCTACTGGCGGCCTTCCCTATGGGACAGGTGCCACTGCAAGGAATAACAGTGACGCGATGTATCAGGATCTGCTCCGCAGCCGCAACATGGATGGTGGTGCAAGGCTAGCTGATGCTGGAAAGCGTGAGTCAATGTTTCCTTCTTTCCTTAATCAACACTCCACGACCTCTACACCTGCCCCTGCCCCTGGTCTTCTGAGCTTCCCTTATGGGCCTTCGCCTGGCGCTTACCAGGAATCTGGTTCGCAGAAATCTAAGAAAAAGGGCAAGAAGCACAGGCATGCAAACACCTCTTCTTCTGGAGGAGGTGGCCTTGCTGATGTCCAAGACCCGAGTATCTTGCAGGCAAGGCTGCATCAAGGTGGCATGGCTGGTCAGGGCCTGTATGGCCAAGGTCAAAGTGGATTTTCTTCGCTTTATTCAAACAACAACTACGGCGGCGCTGGACGATGGTAGTAGTTTTCTTCTTCTACATATTGGTCGGCCGGTTGGCCAGACATACTGTCTTAGTACTTATTGCAACGGTGGCTGCATGGCGTTTTCGGTTTATACGGCGACTGCATCGGCACAGACTCGGTGCTCTGACACTGGCATGCCTGGCGTTTTGATTGGGCTACACGGTCACTGTCAGAATTTCTTGACGCTGCCACGTCTTTACGGCATTTTTTCTGCGCCTTTCACGTTTCCTTTATCATTTTTTTTATATCTGGGTCGTTTGCGCTGTCCTGCCGATGCAAAGGTCAGCTTCTCTCGTCGTCTTCGTCATGGCCATCGCATGTACGTAACTACCCCTCCTGCCGCAATCAAGTCGGCATGCTTACTTTCTAATAGAGAGGTGGCTGCACTATTTTCTTGCCTTGCCAGTGACGAAGGTGCTCGAGAGACAACCCTTGTAGCTTGATGTATATTAAATGTTTTGCCAGTATCACTACCTTGACCATCGTCTGGCGGCCGCCGTGGTCACCTAACTTGTTTTGGCATTGCGATTGTTTCGAACCGTGCGAAAATCTATACTGACACCTCTGTGTAGATGATGTACCACTCAATGCAGAGGAGCAAGCATCCATCAATGTCGATGCGCTGGTCAATGACAGCGACAATGAGCCCATTCGAGCCATGCCAATCACTCCACTTAGCAGCCACTTTCTTGAGTATTCTCGCCGATCCACTCCTACCATTCCACCTGGTTTCACAGCCCCGGTTATTCCAAAAACTGTCATTGAAGAGTCTCGTGTTCGGCCAGCATCTCGGCCAATGTCTAGGACTGCATCTTCAAGCATTACACCGGCTGTGCCTGTTGTGCCTGTTGTGCCTGTTACGCCAATACGAACATCAACGCCCAGTAAGGCTGGCAAAATTAGACAAAAGGGCGATTCTGCAGAGCCGGCAACACCTACCACAACCCATGTGGCAACTCCTGCAACCAATACTCAACCTACGACACCCTCCAAGGTTTCGGCACCCAAGGAAACTGTTATCTTCCCGCAAACCTCCAAGGAGCCTACACCGAGAGAAGCCTCTAGGAAAGTCAAGGGCGAAGCTGAGACACCCAAGACTGCGCCTGAAACAAAAAAGTCCATGTCAGAGGCAGCTACAAAGGACGTGCCTAAAGCAAAGGGCGCTTCTAAGAAGAACCAAGCTCAAGCACAAACGACTCCCAAGAAAGAGCCACCGAAAGAACCCATACAGACTCCAATCGCTACTGCAACCCCCACGTCTTCTACGAAACGACAGCCTCCAGGCAAGCTCGATATCGTAGCGGCAACCAAACTACCAAAGGACGAGGGATCTCCAGCTGCAGGACCAGGCAAAGCAGACTCTCAGACGAAGCATGATCGTTCGGTATCGGTTACAGCAGCCGGTTCGGTGCCTCCAAGTCCTGCTGCTGTGGGAACAGGATCTCCAATTAAGCGTGCGGGACCGCCGAGGACTCTTCGTGTTGTTGCAACACCAAAGACTGAAGTCCCACCACCCCTGTCTGCGACCACAGCACCGCCTCTCCCCCATATCCCGACTGTTGATAAACTTCGATCTAGGCAGGCGAGCATCGCCTCAGTGAACCAGCCAGGAACTCCTGTAAGTGAACTGATATCAGACACTGCTTCAATCACATCTACGTCTTTCTCTCGGGCTAGCTCACCTCCTCCCGTGGTTGGAAAGGTCGGTACTGCACCCGTGAGGAAGAAAACCAAGTCACAAGCCAAGAAAGATCGACAAGAACGCAAAAAGCAGATAGAAGAGGAGCAGCTCGAAGACAACAAGTCGGATGTTGAGGTTGTGCAAGCTCCTATTATTGGTCGTAAGAAGAAGGCAAAAAAACCATCAACCAACTCGAAGCCTGTAGCGGTAGCTGCCAAGAGTCAACCGGCTTCGCCCAAGCCGGCTACGGTTGAGGACGAGCATGCTGAAGTGCCAACAGCCACAGCTCATAAGGTTCCTTCAGCAAAGGTTTCTGCTGCAGCTACGCCCGAGCCAGAGCCGGAACGTGAAGAGTCAAAGGAAAAGCGCGAGCATACTGCACAATCAATCATGGCTGATCTGCAGCGCACCGGTGAATTGATTGCGTCTAATCTTGAATTCTTCAAGCCGCTATCGTCGTCGCTTACTCACACAACTCGCAACACTCAGATGGGCGGCGCGGTTGCGCCTCCGGACTTGAAACTACACTTTTCCGAGGCAGACTTGGAAACGCTGGCTAAGAAGAAACCTCTGCGCCTCAACAGTGAAGATGGGAAGTCTGAATCAAGGACTCTGATTACGCCAGGCGGGAAGTTTTTCTGGGGACTCAGTGAAGAGCTGGAGGCAAAGGCCCTTGAACTTGAGAAGCGGATTGACGAGCTCAAGGGCCCTGGCCGTTTCCATGCTCGGAAACCAACAGCACACAGCCACGGTCTGGCCACGCAGACGAACGATGTCCTACCGGCCATTGCGACGGCACTCAAGGAAGCAGGCAAGAAGCTAAATACTAATGGCGGACAGCAGATGCCGAGGCTTGATGTTCCATCTGGACTGTTAGGCTCAACAAACCTTCCTTTACCGCCAGTACAGGGACAGGATGCATCAGTTGCACAGGCTCCAGTGTCACAGCAACAACAAACACCAGCAGATGCCGGCGGTTATTTGAACCAATACGTGCTTCCCCGCACCGACAACCCACCACCGAACCAGCCACGTCCTGAAATGGCGGCAGTGGGTGGACCACCTGGTGCAGGAACGGCAAACATGTCTGTCAATGCAAATAGGTTTGCCAAGGCAGCAAAGGCGGTTGTCGAAGGGGGTGCAGTGGGAAGCACCGAGATTGATGGCATGGGATTCATGGCTGCTGACAAGCTGGGAGGCGTCTTTGTACAGGGTCTTGAAGCACTTGTAGGAGCCGGCCTAGGCTATCAGTCGACGCAAGAAGTGGGTCTTGACAGCAATGGTAACATCATGCTTGGACAAGGCGCAGGCGGACTAGACATGCAGGGGCTGATGAATGCTATTGAGACGACAGCAGGTATGGGTGGATACAGTGGTAACGCAAGAAGAGGAAGAGGCAGCGTGTTGACCATGGAAGAGGCGGAACAGGCAATGCAGGCAGCGAGAAAGGAGCACGATGTTCTGGAGAAGAAGCTATCAGCACTGATCAAGAAGAACAGGAAGCTGGCATTGGGAGCAGCAAAATGAGGGTGTTGGTTTGGCAAGCAGGAGAGCAGGCACGTGGATCGTATAGGATTACTCCATCAAGCACAGGCAAAAAGCTTATTGTGTAGCGTGATCGTGTTAGGCTGGCGATGGTAGCGCCGTGCACAAAAGCTAGCTAGAGCAAGCAATGCATTCGTATCAATAGCAACACGTCGAGCAGAATATGTGGTGAGGCTAAGAATAGCCATGTAGAGAGGAAAGGGGTGCAGTAGAGATGCACCTGACACGAGGCGGCGCGTCAGTGATTCGCCCGGCCAGCTCACCGCCAACGTGGGCGGCATCTGGTCAGGGTCCACCAGCTGGTTCCTGGGACGAGGCCAGATTCTCAATTGCTCTAGCACCACGCCTTTTGTGCCTCTGAATTCTGTACACAACAGTCTCTTTCTTTTTCTCTCCTCATCCACCCCCGCACACACTGAAGCCCGCACCAAGATGAGTCTCCAGCCGCCGTCCCTCGCCATGAGGTCCAAGTCGCCCTCTGGCGGCTCCACAAAGGCCGTCATTCTGGTATAGAGCACCCGCTGCAAAAGTCCAACAGCCATGTATACTCACACGCGCAGGTCGGAGGGCCCTCTCGCGGTACCCGCTTCAGGCCGCTGTCTATGGAACTGCCAAAGGTATGTATGCCCCTCTGCCCCCGTCGCCCGCACCCCGCTGATGATCCCACAGCCGCTCTTCCCCGTCGCTGGCCACCCCATAATCGAGCACTGCTTCCGCGCAATCACAAACGTCCCTGATATCAAGGAAGTCTTCATTGTCGGCTACTATGAGGAATCCGTCTTCCAACCCTTCATCAACGCTGTGTCAACCAACTGGCCCCACCTGAGCGTTAAGTACCTCCGCGAATACCAAGCATTGGGCACTGCTGGAGGTCTCTACCACTTCCGTGATGTTATATTAAAGGGCAAGCCCGAGAAGCTTTTTGTTCTCAACGCAGATGTCTGCTCCTCGTTCCCGCTGGTCGAGATGCTGAAGCTGTTCGAGGACAAAGACGCCGAGGCTGTCATGCTCGGTACCAGAGTCGCAAACGAGGCCGCCTCCAACTTTGGATGCATCGTCTCGGATGCGCATACCAAGCGCGTGCTCCACTACGTCGAGAAGCCCGAGTCGCACATTTCCAACCTGATCAACTGCGGTATCTACCTCTTTGCGACCGAGTGCATCTTCCCCGCTATCCGCAGCGCTATCAAGCGACGGACCGAGCGCCCACGGCTGCTGTCATACCCCTCCAACGAGAACCTCGAATCTTCCTTCTACCAGAACGAAGACGACGACGACAGCAAGGAAAACGCTGTCATTCGCCTCGAGCAGGATGTGCTGTCGGATATTGCCGACAGCAGGCAGTTCTTCGTCCTTGAGACAAAGGACTTCTGGCGCCAGATCAAGACTGCAGGCTCTGCCGTCCCTGCTAATGCTCTGTACCTCGCCAAGATGTTCCAGGCGGGATCAGAAGAGCTTGCTGCCCCCTCTGCCAACATTCTGCCCCCAGTCTACATTCATCCCTCTGCTCAGATCGATCCAACTGCCAAGATCGGACCCAATGTCTCCATTGGCGCCCGCGTCGTCGTCGGCGCTGGTGTACGTGTGAAGGAGTCTATTGTGCTTGAGGACTCTGAGATCAAGCACGATGCATGTGTGCTGTACACCATTATTGGCTGGAACAGCAAGGTCGGTGCGTGGGCCCGTGTTGAGGGTACACCAACACCCGTCACCAGCCACACTACTAGCGTCATCAAGAACGGTGTCAAGGTTCAGAGTATTACCATCCTCGGTAAGGACTGCGCCGTCGCAGATGAGGTCCGTGTGCAGAACTGTGTCTGTCTGCCATACAAGGAGCTGAAGAGGGTAAGACATATAATTACGAGTATATTGAAAGCTTGGCTAATTCATTCAACAGGACGTCTCTAATGAGGTCATCATGTAAAATGATGTGAGACTTTACAGTACGCTATTGATCGATGATAATGAAGGGACAACGACATGGGAATCTGTAGTGAACGATTAGGAAAATAGCACCGCTAAGGGGCGTTTGAAAGAAAAATCAATATAACACAATCTATGAGGAATTTCAACCAAATACTCGCAGCATAAAACAGAGACCAAAAATGTGTGTATATGATTTGCGAGGAGCTATGTTGAGTATCATCAGTTTCTGTCAAGGATGTTCAGGGCTACCCGCGTCTAGACTCGATAGGGTATCGGCGTTTGAACATTGCATCTTGTCACTTTGCCAACACTCACACTCTTCTGCCATACTTCATGAAAAAAATTGCTACGTCAGGTGATACCCAGTCTCTTATAACACCGTAACTCTGGAACTTGTCACTGCCATAAAACTCAACCACCACCAGCCTCAATATTAGCAAAATCCTTTTTTTATCGAACCCGCCATCAAACCACCAAACTGCCATTAAACAGCAACAAAAAGAGAGAGAGAGAAGAGCACACCATGTCAGACATGCAAGCCGCGCTCCAAAAAGCGCGGCACAAACTGCACAACAGCGACAAACCCTGGACAACATCCCCAAGTCTGACCCCCACACCCTCCCCATCCGCGCGCTCCACCAACCCCATTTCACCCACGCACTCGTCCATCCTCCCAAGAATCGACATATCCCCCTTCCTGCACCCCTCCTCCTCAGCCTCCTCGCGCCTGCAAACAGCGCAAGCCATCAACGCCGCATGCACAACCTACGGCTTCTTCTACCTCACCGGCCACGGAATCCCACAGCACCAACTGGACTCGGTCATCTCCCTCGCGCGGCAATTCTTTGCCTTGCCTCTAGCCGAAAAACTCAAGATTGAGAGATTCGACGCGGGGACTCTACAGGGCGGCGACGGCGCACGCGGGTACCAGCGCCTCTGTACCGATGATGACGGTGGCGGATTACAGGATCTACAGGAAGCTGTGGATTTCTATGCCGAGTGGCCTGAGGACTTGCGCGAGGAGGGGGATGCAGGACCTGGCAGCGTGAAGAGTCTCCAAGGAAGGAATTTGTGGCCGGGGGAGCCGGGGGAGTTGAGGCGAGTGTATGAGGAGTATATCAAGAGGGTGAGTGAGGTTGGTGAGGCGTTGGTGCGGGCGATGGGGGAGGCGTTGGAGTTGGAAGGGGAGGGGGAGAAGGGGGTTGTTGAGGGGGCGTGTAAAGGGTCTTTTTGGGTGCTTAGGATGATTGGGTATCCGCCTTTGCCTTCCTCGTCTGCTTCTTCTTTTTCTTCGTCTTCTGGGACGCGGGAGATGAGTGGGGAGGAGGGGGAAGAAGAAGAACAACAACAACAGTTTTCATGTGGCGCACACACGGATTACGGGTGTGTTACTCTTCTTCTCTCAGACGACACACCCAATGCACTGCAAATTCAGCTTAAAGACGGCACGTGGCTTGATGCCGATCCGGTCCCCGGCGCGTTTGTAGTTAACATTGGGGATATGATTGAGCGGTGGACGAATGGACTGTGGAAGAGTACTCTGCACCGCGTTATCCATCGAACGGGGGATCGATATCGCATTAGTGTTCCATTCTTCTACGAGCCGAATTTCTACGCCCAAGTTGCGCCGTTGGAGACGTGTGTGAAGAGGACGGGGGGCACGCGGGTGTATGAGAGTAGTGTGTATGGAGAGCATTTGTTGACGAAGGTGTTTAGTAATTTTTATTATAGTAAGAGGACAGATTGGTAAAGTGTTTCGCAATGTATATATATGCATGTATGTATGTATGTATGTGTAATTACAAAGAGATTTTTAGATACCACCTTTGAGATAGTAATCTAGGGGATATCCCAACCAAGCGCACTGTTCTACATCTTGGTATCCAGTGCTCTTGCTTGGCCAGTCTAAGAAACGGATTTCATCGCCATTCTGACCTGTTGCATCGACGGCTTTCCACGCGCCGAATTTCTTCGCGCCCTCAACCTCCTTTTCATATCCCCGTACGTCCAAGTAACTCACGCTGGGGTTTGGGTCGCCGCTTCGGATGAACGAGGCAAAGTATCCCGTGGTAAGCTGCTCGCTCCACAGATCCTTGGAGTCACGGATTGTAGTCAGTGTGCCAAATACCCAGTCAGTTTCCGAGCCATGGATACGGAAGTAAGGGTTCTCTGGGTTGTTATTGGCGGGCCCGCCGAGGCCGTCGGGATCGTAACCGCCAATTGTGCGCTCGAATTGATAAAAGTAGGCCTTTTCGAAGGCGTGGGAGCGGGAGCCAGAATACACGGTGGATTGGTCAATGCAGCGGAACATCTTGTCTGTTGTGATGCGCTGGGAGACGTTGAACGAGTCGAGTGTCAGGTTTCCCGTGTTGACCAAGGGGAAGAGACCAGAATCGATGACGCGTTGGGCCCATGTGCTGTTGATGCTGAGGGCTTCTTGGAGACCCTGGCTATGGTTTGAGATGGCGGTTTTGGGGTAATTAGTAAATGAGGCGCCGTCGTTGCGAGTGACGCCAAACATGACGGGAATGTGCGCGGTACTAGCGTTGCGAGTTGTGAGGATGAGGTTGGATGTGTCGACGTAGGTTCCATCCTGGACGACATAGCGTGCGACAGTATTGAAACCAATTATCTTTGCTGCGTCGGTTGTTTTAAGACAGGCAATCTGAGCAGACAAGTCGGTGCTGTTGCAGCCCGCTGCCGCAAAGATCTGCTGGCCTGCCTTCTGGTAACTTTCCTCGATAGTGAGGTAGGTTGAGTATGTTGTACCGTAGTCACCATCGAGGCCCAGTGTCTTGCCCCCTCCGAGATTGGACATGGCAATGGCACCTTGGAACTTGCCAATGGCTTTTGGTGAACCGAGATGCACACGAACTGAGCCGGCGCCTGCAGAACCACCGGCGATGGTGATTCTCTTAGGGTCACCTCCAAAAGAGGCGATATTGGCAATGACCCAGTCTAGTGCCACTTGTTGGTCCTGGATACCAAAGTTTCCTTTGATGTCCGTTCCTGGAATGGCAAGGAAACCGAGCGTGGAGAGACGGTAGTTGATACTGACAACAACCAGGTCTTCTTTACTCGCCAAGTTTCCACCGTCGGTAAGCGGATCTGAACCGACTCCTCCTGTGAATCCTCCACCGTGAATCCAGAAAAGAACCGGTCGAAGGTTCTTCTTGGATCCAGATTTAGGAATGTAGGGCGTCTGAATACCCAAAAACAGACAATCCTCACTTCCACCACCACCCTGAATACACTGTGACCCGTGCTGGGTAGCTTGAATAGTCTGGCCCTTCTTGGAATAGATAGAAGAGTACTGAAATCGCTTTGGTGTATCGGCGTATGGGATGCCGAGGAAGCGGAACGACTTTTGGTTGCGGTACCCAACGAACGTGTTGCCTCCCGATGCTACTGAGACACTACTGCCCTCGACAAATCCAGCATTTCGTGAGCCATTGTTGAAGGATTGAGTGCACAAAACTGGTAGTTGTTTGCGAGGCGCCGGAGAAGACAGGTAGCTCACGCGGTCACCCACTGAAACGACACCGTTGTCGATGTGATAACCCTGCCCCGCGTCGCTGTATTTGGCGTAGTCTTGGTATGAGAGGGCATCATTGAAATCGTCCTGATGCTGTTCAAGAGCAGCTCGGGTGATGAGCTTCTCATTCAAGGAAGCGCAGGCTGCCGCTGCACTGGCTTGGGGAACCGGGTCGAGGACAATAGCGCCAATGTGGTTCTTGTCGTCTGATCCATTGAGGTTGTTCTGATAGACAAGTGTCAAGGAAGATTTTGCATTTGACACGCCAGCGGTAGCGTTTGGCTGAGCTACTGGAGAAGCCTGAGAGACAGCTGCCAAACCAGCCGTAGCAGCGGCGACAAAGGTGGCTAGGACAGTCATCTTGAATGTTGACGAGGAGACTTGATCAACAGCTGGAGTATCTTCCCCGTGCATCTTGGCCTTCTTATACAGCCCCGGCAACCCGGATGTCGTTAGGGTCGTAATTTATCAACCGTAGCGCCGGTGCTAGGCAGTGGCACTGTGCAAGAGGCTATTCAAATCAAGCCTTTGAACGCCGGTTTACCCCAGCAACCGATAGGTAGATCGATGCCTAGGCAGGGGCACTGGCAAAATACTAGTTAGTAAAGGTGGGCACCGCTATGGGCATGGTCGATTTTAGCGCCATGTCCGTCTCGACACGTGTGATAAGGTCATGATGGATTTCTGCATGTAGCAACTGGTGTGAAGGATACCCCAACCGGTTCCCATGCAACAGATAAAAATTTGCTATGCTTTTGAGGTCGAAGGTGCCATTGTCGCTGCCAAACGAACTCCAACAGTGATGTATAGGCCGCGATCTGGGTCAAGGCGGTAGTATTTAGCCGTTTAGCCAGCATATACGGTGGTTCAAGGAGCGTTCCGTAGACTAAGAGGCGTTACAGGGGTCGGAGTGGAGGTAGTCGCGATCTATTCGCGGGGTTTAGGTTTTCGGGTGGGAAAAAGCAGAAGTGGATATGTTATGGGGTAATGGCCGGGTACAATGCGGGGAGTCGACCAGAACGGAGATTTGCCGACCATGATGTTAGTGTTAGCACAACTCGCGGTTTGGATCCAACGCCTTCCACTTTTTCGCCACAACCTTATATTCATTGGAGGTGCAGCGTGGACACGCACGCTTCTCTTTCAGTACGTGTTCATGAAGCATAGTCCAGACCGCGCTTTGGATAAGAAATCACCATACTGTCTAGGATAAACCAACCCTTCTGAATAAGTTGACTAGAAACTTGACCTAAAACTGAGTCTTTTTCGCATCTCTCGTCAAAGACCGAGTCGCGCGGTATTCGTTGCAATTTCTACTTGGAGTTGCATGTGCGCGCAAACCGTACACATGGAAGTTGACACGCAACCCGAGACTCGTATCTTGCACATGGTGTTGGAACTGAGATGGCAGTATGTCATTTGGGCTATGGTCGTGATAGGATGTCGTAGGCCATCATCTTGCAGGATTCGCAGATGGATCTTGTCTATCGCAGTGGGTCGCGTTAGGCAGATCGGCAGCTGCAACACTGTGGCACAGCAAATGCTTATCTGGAACATGAGAACTCGAATTCGAGCTTCACATCCTGCTCTGTGTCAGCGCGAGTCAAGAAAACACAAATCTCATAACCTTTTTGTTTTTTGACCCCTCCAAAAGCAGCAAGCGTTTCTTTGTCTAGCGCACCTCAGCGTGGGCGCGGTAGATACGACCATTGTATTATTCAGTAGCTGAGATTGAACCGGGCCGTGGTCGGCACCATGTTTCTTGTTTGTTGAACAAGCACATAGCTACTCCGCAGTCTTAAGGCTTGGGGGCGCAATTGGCGTTGGCATGAAGACAGCGGGTGTCTGCATACAGGGTTCATCCAGGTCTGGAGAGACGACAAGGGTAAGTTTGATAGGTAGCTGAGAAGACTATAGTGAGATAGTTATGACGTCAAGTCATCGCTCAGACACCAGTATGTTAACATTATGTATGCGAACGTGCTGATACACTATATGCAACGTGGTCTAACTCGTGTATCTCGGAATTGTCAAGATTGTAGATAGAGTACATGGATTGGATCATAGGATTAAAAACGCCCTTTTCAGACCGATGCAAGGCACTCATAACCCAGCCATGGTTGTTTCGATAAGAAAAAAGAAAAGAAAAGATGGAGACTAACGACTAGTAATACATACATATATGTGTGTTGTCTGAGGATTGACCGCCATGATAATATGTCGTGGTAGTCGTTGAGGGATAAAGCAGTCTCGTAGTCACATGTCAGCACGGGCCGAATCATGAGCGTATAGACACTACACATGTATGCTTTTGCATCTTCGCATCTTATACCTCAATGCGCATGATTACTCCATGCATGTCCGCGCAATTTTTGTTTATTCCCGCAAACCCACTGCGCAAGAGTAGCACAACACAGTGAATATCCTTGTCCAAGCTCCACACGCTGTAACACCGCCGCACCATGGCACCGCTATTCGTCCCCCTTCAGTCGTTACGGCGGAGCGCCGGAAGGCCGGAGCAGAGACTTCCAATACGGGGGAGCTACGTTTCCGACGTTTTGACGTTGGCGCTGGAGAGGACCGCTATACGCTCCAATGACAGCTGTTACCATTCAAAAGGGAGATGAGCTGCAAATTAGCAGCGTGTGGGTGCCTAACTGCGGGGACGTGAGGCTGAGCGCCCCCCGCAGAGCCGTACAAGGACAACAGTAGATGGTGGCCTGAAGGCAGCACAGCATCATTGCTGACCTCCCAAGGATGGCGAAGGCGTCTCAAATATCAACAAAGGAGACGTTCAATGTCGATGATGGTGTGGCGGTTGCTAGGTAGGCTCGTATCCCTGGCAGCGCTCCACAAGAAATTACGCGCTACGAGTGTGCCTGACGCACGCACACAACTAACGGCCATGAAGGGTATCCGACATAGCCGGTACTGCGGTCAAAGAAGCAGTGCAGGAAAGACAACTGTAGTGCTGATGACTGGGACTGGAAAGGCGAGCACGCGACTGTCGGCAAGTGGCAGTTCACTAGGTAGTTTGTCATAAATAGAGCAAGCTAATAGGAGGATCGCCAGGGTTCCGCGACTCCAGCCACACCAAAGTGGCACCTATATCCGGACCAACGTACGGGATGAGGTCAGACCAGTCTCCTAGCGCTTCCTGCCATTCCAGCCGTTTGAAGCGAGCCATGGTTGTCCGTGGTGTGATTGCAACATTTAACATGGCCGTCCGCCGCATGCCCAGAGGTGTACACTTCAACCATTCTACTAACCCCCTTACCACCTTGGCACCGAGTGTCTCTTGATACTACTAGCATGCGGTGTTCTTCTCTGCTGTCGGCTTCGGCACTAGCCAGCCTAGCGACCTGTAGGCGACACACCCAAACCCCCCCATGAACCGCTACTGACGCAGGTACAGCATCTGCCCTTGGCCCTCGCGATGCCAGAGTCGCCCCTCCTACAAGTGCTGTAGAATCATGGAAGCGCGCTGCCCCACAAGCCCCCAATGGCTATGCTCCCGCCGAAGTTACCTGTCCCTCAACACGCCCGAGTATTCGATCTGCCGATAGGCTCTCCAACTCCGAGACAGAATGGCTCAAGAAGAGAAGGCCAAACACAATAGAGCCCATGCGTGCCTTCTTGCAAAGGGCCAACATCCAAGGATTCGACGTCAACAGATACCTTGATACCCATCGCGACAACACCACAGCCCTGCCAAACATTGCAATCTCCTTCTCCGGCGGCGGATACCGTGCCTTGCTCAATGGCGCAGGTGCTCTAGCAGCATTCGACAACCGAACCTCCGGCTCGACAAATGCCGGTCACCTGGGAGGCTTGTTGCAGTCGGCTACCTACGTTTCAGCCTTGTCCGGCGGTGGATGGCTAATTGGAAGCATTTACGCCAACAACTTCACTTCAGTAGAGGATATTACCAAAGAGGGCGAGAACACTCCTCTCTGGCAGTTCCAGAACTCGCTTCTTAAGGGACCCCCCTCAAGGGGCATCCAGGTGCTTTCAACTGCTCAATACTTTGAGAACCTAGTCAGCACCGTCGGGGAAAAGTCCGATGCGGGATTCAACACCTCCATTACCGATCTTTACGGTCGAGGCCTCTCGTTTCAGCTTATCAACGCAACTGACGGAGGGCCTGGTACGTCCATAAGTTCACCATCCCATGTTCTACGCTAACTCATTTAGATTATACCTTCTCTTCTATTCAAGACGACCCTAGGTTCTCATCTGGAGACGCGCCCATGCCTATCCTCATAGCTGACGAGCGCGCGCCTGGGGATCTGATCATTTCCCTCAATGCTACCGTCTTTGAGTTCAACCCTTTTGAGATGGGCTCTTTTGATCCCACAACATTTGGTTTCGCCCCACTCAAGTACGTTGGCTCGAATTTCAGCCAAGGACAGCTTCCCCAGAATCAAGGTTGTGTTGCCGGATTTGATAATCTCGGGTTTGTCATGGGAACAAGCAGTTCATTGTTCAATCAGATTTTCCTCACATTGAACAGCGTCCAAAATATACCCGATATTCTCAGGAGCCTCGCAACTCGTATTCTAGGAAGGATTGGACGCGACTCAAACGATATCGCAGATTACACGCCCAACCCTTTTTACCAATATCACAACGACACAAACCCTAGCGCCTCCAGCAAGCGCCTTACGCTTGTAGATGGCGGCGAAGATCTTCAGAACATTCCTCTCAACCCAGTCATTCAGCCCGTGCGCCAGGTTGATGTCATTTTTGCTGTCGACTCGTCTGCCGACACTGTTATGTCGGGTAGCCCATCCCAAAATTGGCCCAATGGCACTGCTCTTATTGCCACCTACCAGCGTGCGGAATCGCCAATCATGAACAAGACGACTTTCCCTTACATCCCAGGTCACGATACATTCGTAGCCCTTGGCCTGAACAACCGGCCTACCTTCTTTGGCTGTAACAGCAAGAATGTCACACAGGGTAATAACATTCCTCCTCTCGTTGTGTACCTTCCCAACGCTCCTTATTCCTTCTGGTCCAACACATCAACATTTGAGAAGCTCTCGTACACCCTCGAAGAACGCGCTAGTATGATCAAAAATGGTTACGAGGTTGTGACCCAGGCAAACTCAACACGTGAGGGTGCCAACAACTGGCCTACTTGCGTCGGATGCGCTATTCTTTCCAGGAGTTTGGAACGCAACGGCCAGGCTGTTCCAGACGTGTGCAATCAGTGCTTCCAACGATACTGCTGGAATGGTACCACGGTTGCCAGCGCGGCGCCATACAATCCGAAGATGATCATTTCGGGAGCCAATGCCACACAGAACAGCGGTGTGAGCAGCTTTGTGCCCAACCTCCTTGGTCTTGCTCTGGTAGCTGCTGGGTCTGCCTACATGATGATTTAGGCGTTTGTTTTCTATCTTTGTACTCGTTGGATGACAACATATTTGCGGTGGTTTAAGCCTTGCATGTTTCTTAGCGTCGGAAGCACATGATACCTCTTTCCCATTATATAGCAATCTAGCCTTTGATTTATATCCTGAAATGTGCTTGTTGTCGGTCCCCCCATTATAGATGAACACATCGTCACTGGAGCTTTTGTTGCGGCTCGTCGGTAGCCCTGTCCGTCCCTGCATTAGAGGCCCGTGGCGTATGTATGGATGCCCCGCCATCCCACCTAGTAGCAAAGGGAAAAAAGCCATGACCCCGCCACACTTCTCTACGCAAACCAACCACAATATACGTAACCAACAAACAAACATACGAAATGGCCGTCCCAGCGCTCGAGGGTGCGCCTGTACTCTCAACGCCCGATACACACATCTTCGAAGACCCGACGCCGGCTGTGGATCCCTCGAATCTCCCTCGGTTATCAGATGAGCAGGTCGCGCTCACGTACGAGATTGAACGCACAGTCCGGGAAATACGAGAAGGAAAATGGAAGAGAATTGCTCTGCAGTTTCCAGATCATATGCTCGGCGATGCACCGAGAGTGTATGACCATTTGACTCGAGGACTGAAGAAGGAGCGGAAAGGGCAGAACAGTAGCGAACAAGAAAAGAGCGGGCAGTCGCTGAATGGCACAAAGGCCTCGACTGTTGAAGAAGAATTGGCCACAGATATGAACAAGACGGGGATACAGGATAACGAGGGCGTTTTCGAGGAAAAACTGTTTATACTGGGAGACACCTCATACGGCGCGTGCTGCGTAGATGAAGTGGCTGCTGAGCACGTCGACGCAGATGTAGTCGTGCACTATGGCCGCTCATGCCTATCGCCGCCATCAAGACTACCAGTCATTTACGTTTTCACCGAGCGAGAGCTCGACATCGACGCCACCATTGCCACGTTCAAGGAGACCTACCCTGAAAAGGACAAGAAAGTAGTTCTCATGGCGGACATACCGTACTCGCACCACATCCCACGTCTATACCAACGCCTCCACGAAGACGGATACACAAACATCCACGCCACAGAAATCGTACACAAGCCCTCCTCACCCCTACCCAACCGCACCGTCCCACAAGAAGTTCAAGAAAAAGGCGACGACACCCTCCGCGACTACGCCCTCTTCCACATCTCCGACCCACCTACATCTCTCCTCCTCGCCCTCTCCTCCCGCGTATCCTCAATCCACATCTACCCCACCACCGCACCCGCCAGCTCCGCCTCCCTAGCCAGCACATCGAAAACCCTTAACAGACGCTACGCCCTCATTACCTCCCTCGCCACAACCCCCATCTTCGGCATCCTCATCAACACCCTCTCCGTGAAAAACTACATGCACATCCTTTCGCACGTCCAACAGCAAATCGCCGCTGCGGGCAAAAAGTCCTACACCTTCGTCGTCGGCAAGGTCAACGCGGCAAAAGTGGCGAATTTCAGCGAGGTAGGCGGCTGGGTCGTAATTGGGTGCTGGGAGAGTAGTTTAATCGAGAGTCGAGATTTCTGGCGGCCAATGATTACGCCGTGGGAACTTGGTGTTGCGCTCAAGGGTGATGCCGAGCGTGTGTGGACAGGGACTTGGGAGCCGGATTTTCAGAAGGTGTTGGATGAGGATCGCGAAAAGGAGAATCACGAATCGGTGGGTGGTGGAGACGAGAAAGAGAAAGAAGGTGAAGATGGCGCAGAGTACGATTCAGAAGAGGAATCCCAACCCCCAGAGTTCGACCTTAGAACTGGTCAGTACGTCTCACATGCAAGGCCGATGTGGTCTGCTGCAGCGAGGAATACGACAAAGGCTGTTGCGAATGGTGATGGTGCACCTTCGGCTAGTTCTGCGCTGACGAAACGTGCGAATGGAGATATTGCGGCTGTGGGTGGTGTCGCGTCGCCCGGTGCAGAGTATCTGCGATCGAATCGCACCTGGCAGGGCTTGGGTAGTGATTATCAGAATGGAGAAGATGGAGAAGAAGGGACGGGGAGTGCAAGGGCGGCGAAGATGGAAGAGGGGAGGAGTGGGATTGCGAGAGGGTATGTTGTTGGGGATGAGGGAAGGATACATTGAGGAGAAGAAGGATGTTGAAAAGGGACTTTGCTGTAAAAGTGGGATTACTTGTATATGTATATTCTGGCTTCATGTGGGCTCATCGCTCGAAAGAACAAAACGTTGTTTGACCCCTCCACATTATTCACGATACGTTATCATCATATATCATCATCATTGTCGCACACCTGTCAACAAAAACCGCTTCACCGCATACCGAGAGCAACCCGAGCCCAAGCTGTTTCCATGTCCTCCACCAAAGTGAGAAACTCATCGCTCTCGAGATGGCGAAAGATAAACTCGTTGAGTGCTGCTCTGCGTGCTTCATCAGGTTGCATCGTATATGCTGCTAGACGTTCGATATCATTAGCTCCAGGTGTAGTACCACTGGCAACGAGCACGTTCGAGATATGGTGACTAGCTTCTGATACTGTAGGTGTAGTGGGTGGACGACGAAAAGGTCCCGACACTAGTCCTTGTGTGTTCCTCACCTCAACACCTGACGTACTGTGATTCTGTAGCAATACCGAATTAGGGGAACTCGAATTTACGAATGATAGTGGAGAAGACAACGGAGACGAGAATGCTGTGGGTGACGATGCATGCCCAGAATGGTTATTTGGGGATGTCTGTGCACGTTGAAATAAGTTCTGGTCCTGATTCGGTGTATGAGGGGGTTGTTGCATTGGCTGCTTGCCACGGCCAACCTTGTCAATTACAGTAGGTTGTGACAGAGGAGGGAGCTCAACATCCTTACTGTTTGCGCTGCGACTGGATCCGGGTCGTTGGGCAGCTGAGCGTGGTAGAGCAGGGGGACCCATCAACCCGGTGGATGGCCTACTATCAGAAGCTCGCCCACTATCGCTTCCCGATGATTTTGGCTCTGATAGGCGTTGAAAAGGGAGTTCTCGTCGTGGCGGTAGCAGTTCAGCAGTACCTGGGCGGTTGAAAAGCATTGCAGTCTCTGGGCGCTCAGTAGATGCTTGTGGAGGTTCTTCTACAGTAGAGCGAGAGTGATCTGAGGAGGAAGAGACATCTTTCCAACTACGACTCAGGATATCAGCGGTAGCCGATTGAGGCCGAGGGAAAAGCATTGGCGGATTCAGAGGACTGGAGAAAGAAGCTGTAGTAAGAGTGTCTCCTCGGTCAGAGGTTGGGGTAGCGAATGAAAGACGAGTGTTAGTAGCTGCTTGTAAGTGAGGTTCGAAAGTCGTAGATGCATTGACGGCAGTGCGAGGTCGATTGGAGATTTCTGCTAATCGCGATGGGGGGCAGGTCAGTCCGCCTTCTGTGTTGGCACTGCTCATGGGTCGCTCAGAAGAAGCGGCAGATTCAATGTTAGGTCTGAAGAGTGATAAAAGTGCTTGTGCTGGTCTCGGAGATGGAGCTGTTATGGACGATGGAGTGTTGTGCCCAGTCATGTGAAGGCCGATTTGACGAAGGCGATTGAATGCCGTGTCGAAGTCTTTTTCCGACTTGAACCTGATTTGAATACGACGAACCTGTACTCTGTGTCAGAGCTGCAGGAACTGAAATAGCTATTTGCGTACTTTTTGATTGGGCAATCGCCATCGGATAGCAAGCAATGGGCTGCGAACAATGGCGGAGGTTGGCAGCTGTTCCGCCTGCATCTGCACTCCTTGATCTTGCATTTGACGAATCAATTTTTCTCCTTCCTTTACGAGTCGCTCTATATCTATAAGGTGCTGTGTTTAAGAAATTAGCAAGTTTGTTGAACACATGTAGTCAGTAGCTCCGTGTTGAAGAGGTATCAGGCATGCTTGTCTCGTACCCGAACCTGCGTGCCCTGAACCACTTTTATGAGCTGAGCATTATCGCGTCCACCATAGCTGTCAATTACGAAAGTGAGGTCATGTGTTTCTTTCTGCCAGTTGAACTTCTGCTGCTTGGCATCCGCGTCTTGAGCCGTGGACAGGCTCGTAAGCGGAAGTGAGAGCATGACAGTTAGTGAGTGGTACGTGGCTGTTGGTTAGTTGGAGATGAAGTATGCCTTCAAGAGATGAATGACTTGGTTGTCAAAGCTCGGTTCTAGCATAATGCTATCCCAAGTCATGGGCATGTGGCTGTGAGAAGACGTGAGAAGGATCAAGGAAGTCGCGACTGGGAGATGGTCACATGACCTTAGCGCTAGATGAACGCGGTGGATTCTGGAGTTCTGGTGTTCGCTCATCCATCATCGCGACCGAACGCGCGCCGCGCATTCACCAGCAGATCCACCATTGCGCATGTCGCACCGCTCAAGCCACGCATGTATCCCGATCCGTGCGTCCGTAGTTTCTAGTGAATGCGACAGCCGCAACATGGCCCCAAACAAAACAGAGGAAACCTCCGTCGAGCCCACTCAAGAACGGGAAGAGTTTCTAGATACCTTGGCCGAATACCACGAAAAGCGCGGGTGCGTCATCTTGCCTGTTGTCTTGCACCCAGCGCACCCATATTGACTAGACGTGTAGGACTGTGCTGGATCGCGAGCCAAAGATCGGTAATCGACACATTGACCTTTTGCGCCTTTACAAACGCGTGAATGAAGAGGGAGGATACGACAAGGTTTCTGATACCAAGAACAACAAGCTTGCGTGGCGGAGAATCGCCTCGGAATTTCTCCCTAAGAGCCCCAGCATAACAACTCAAGCCTTTCTGGTCAAGACTGTCTACTACAAGAACCTTGCGTATGTCCAGGCCTCGCGCCTCACCCTGCGGTTCACCCCGGCTGACACACGAAATAGTGCATACGAAATATCCACAGTCCACAAGCGCGAACCCCCGCCACCTGAAATCCTCGAGAACGTATCCGCCAAGGGTGGGGACTTGCTGAACCGTACCGTAGAGAACTTCCACCCGCCTAGTAGTCGGGAAGCCGAGCGACTAAGGGGAGAGGAGGAATCAGACGAAGAAGACGACATGGAGAAGACACCCAAAGAAGACAAGATGGAAGTCGACGATTCCGCCAACCTTGGGCGGTCGACGCGCTCCCTCCGCCATGCGCCGCCCCAGCGGGTGCTGTTCCAGCCTGAAGCCTCGACTCGCCAGACCCGCCAATCCACGGGCCACCTGAACTCATCGCAAGCCAACGGATATGGAACAAGTGGAGCCGCCATGACAATTGCCAACTATGAGCCACGAACAGCTGTGCCAGCCACCATGAAACCCGTCGTAACTCCCTCGAACTCCCTCGATACATACGTGCAATCGCGCAAGAAGTACATCCTCAACAAGAAAAATAGGCCAGTCCCACTGAAAGGCATGATGCTACCCGGTACCGGCTTTCCTGGGCCCAGCATTTACATTCGCGCTCTCAATGCGCTGCGGTCAAAGGAGCCCGAGGAGGAGGCATATGCTCTTCACCATTTGGTCAAAATATCCCACGAGCGAGGCGACAAGTACCGCTTCGATCAATTTCCGGGACTTGCAGAAGCACTCATAGCCAAAGTCATCGATGTGGGCGCGCTCTTCTACGATGTGAGCTGGGACATTTCTTACCTCGAAGAGGAATTCAGTAACCCACAGACCCTGAATGGGTTGTCTGGCACACCCGACCTGCTTGAGCGCGTCTCTTCTCTCCACACGCTCGATATCCATGACAGTCTCCTACCTGAACAGACAGCCAAGTCGCTCAACATGATCAATGAGGCAGCACTGATTATCCGGAATATGGTTATGCTGAAGGAAAATGCATTGTTTGCCGCCCTCGTACCGTCCATTCAGGATATGATCGTCATTGCCCTCAATCTACCCACCCATCCGTCTGTAGTAGAGCTGCAGCATTACGCCCTTGAGATTACCGAGCAGTTGACGAAGTATTGGATGCTGGACTCTCAAAGTCCGCTCTACCGTTCTCTGCTAGCGCAAATCGACACGGATGACCGTGGTCGGATCATTACCTCTTTGAGAGCACTTGCACGAATATCTATGAACCTTGATGTTACAAACAAGCTCTCGAAAGTACCGACGAAGACTCTCAAATCAATATGTGACTGGCTACTAGTAGAAGACGAAGATCTCCGCATAGCCTGCCTAGACTTCCTCTACTTGTTCACTGGTTTCCCAGATAATGTTGAGACACTTGTACACGAAGTCGATATTGAGGGTGTCATCAAGCAATTGGTGCGACTGCTGCAGTATGGTGCAATTGCTTATGAGGAGCGTAGAACCACCCCAAAGACTACGAAATCATCAGCGCCACCAGAAAATGCACCAAAGCTGTCGTCCGCTATCATCGATCATCTAGTCACTCTTGATGAACCAGAGAGAAGTTCGCAATGGCTCAAGACGTGTTTCGAAGAGGATCCTACGGGCGAAATCACACAGATTCAACTTTGGTCAGCATACAACGCAGCCTTCTCAGAGCATATGGCACATAACCCGGCCTCTTTTAAGGCTCTCATGCCTGCAAAAGATTTCATCACAAACGTGTCAACTACGTTTGGTGGTGCATCTGCTCAAGTTTTGACTGTCGGTGGGCAACCAAAGTATACCATAAGAGGTATACGACCGCGTTCCGTACCAGTTGATCCGAGCACCAAGCGGCCATATATGCGCTGCTGCTGGCACCCACCGAGCTTGTTGAATGGTCACACGGATGGCAAACACTCCACGGCCAATGTCGAATGCGGTGAGTTTGCATCCGGTGCGAGATCTATGTGGGAACACGTCGTGAGTGTGCATCTCCAAGTCCCTCGTGATCAGGAGACAGGTCAGTGGCTGCTTGAGTCCAAGCCGGATATCGACATGAAAAACGGAGACGCGGTTTCGGCAAGTCCACCTTCGAAATACTTCTGTCACTGGGGTGGTTGTACGCGCTTCTCTCCCGATGGTACAGAATCTGCGTTTGAAGCTGGACAGCATCTGAAGACACATCTGCCAGACACAAGCATCAAGCATGCTATTCATGCAAAGCACAACCGGACACCATCAGAATCTCGGCCCATGACTTCTTCCTCACAGATGCGACACGAAAGTCTCCAGCCGCAATTCGGACAACCCGTAGGATTGAGCGGCTTAGGCATGAGCGGTCGACCCCAGACTTCAACCAGCTCCGTCAGCAGAAACGGCATGGGCAGGGAGGATTCGTCAGGCCCACACTCAGCTCCAAACTTCCGGTATTATAACACCGCCACCGATGAAACTAACGATGCGGCCGGCCTTCCTCTGTCCTCCGTGCTCGTCCTCCGCAATCTCGCCCGTCAGCTCAACAAGATCCCGCCGCCAACCTCCGTCACCGAAATCACATTACCCTCTTCTCCAACCCACAAGCGCGCATTCAGTGCTAGCGAAGGCAGTCCTGAAGCTGCGAGACGAGCTACGACAAGCGGTAAGAAGCCGCGTCTCAACGATGCAGCGTCCGAGCAAAGACGCGAGAACGAAGAGAGGGAAGAGCAAGAAGCGAAGAATGCAGGATGGGTCCCGCGCATGTTTACTCCGTTAAGAGACCAGATTGCCTTCACGGCTAGTCATAATCTTACGCTGAGGAATTATATTGGTGGGCTGCTGAAGGCTATTGCTGAGGGTGGAGGCTGATCTTGTTTTATCTATCATCCCTTATAAAAAAGAAAGTAGCTAATCTTTTGGCGTTTTGATGGGCAGAGGAGTGATGTGTTACTGTGTTGAGCAAAGCGTTTTCAAATGGGTGTCTGTTTGGAGTTTCTGCTTTTGTCTAGAGCAGGACTTTTGTATGCCTCGAGGGGAGGGGCTTTTTTTCTTCTCTAGGTATTTTCTATGCAAGTGACTTGGGCAATGGAAAGAAGTGCTAGTTGGATGTTCTCTTTTTTTGGTCGTCCGAGTCTTATGCTTCGTTACATACAGTTTCATATCATGCGGGTGATGTGAGCAGCCCTTTTCGAGAACATTTGCGTCACAATGGTCTCTGGAGTTGTTTTGTTCAGATTGAAGAAGAGGCAGACTCGATACCTTGACTATATGCTATGACTATGCAACCGAATAACAAGGTACAAAAGACTCAAGTTTCTCATTTCAGAACACAAGAGCGCATCCCCATGCTAATCAAAAGGTCTCCTTCTCCTCGAAATGTTTCCTCATCTCGTACACGGACATGAAAGGAATAACAAAGATGGGATGAACAGGCTTCACCACATCGCCCTCGTCCCATACAACCTTTTGATCCCCAGCATATCGTCCTTGCGACTTCCAATGATACGGGGCACCGTAATTCCCTGTACCCAGATTCTTATTCACGTTCTCGTCGTACACGTACTGGTACTGTGCGGCACTGAGCCCAGCAAGGTTGTAACACGTGTGATAGGCATCAGAATGCTTCCCAGGCTTGTCTTTGAGGCCACCTTTCTTCTCCTGGCAAGCAGCCAGGATGTAGCGGCCCAGAGCAGCGCGGTTCCACAGACCGGTGGCGGTTGCGGCTTCGACAATGGACCAGCAGCCGCCGACCCAGTGGGAGTAGCAACCATCGACAAGCTTGTTTGTGCGGCCGTTGTACCCGCACTCAGGCGAGCACTGGCGTGACGAGAGCCAACGTGTCAATAAATCGACGTCGAGATACTTGTGTAGAGTATCCTTTGGTGGGCCGAGGATGGACAGACAGCCTAGGCCGCAGAAGGCGTAGGCGCCGTGGGCCTCGTTGCCGGGGGCGGCTGAAATACCTCCGTCCCAGGATTGGCATTGGGAAACCCATTCGCCCAGACTGTCGGTGAAATTGGTCAGGCCGTGTTGCCGTGCCGGGGCGTCAGGTGGGAGCTCGAGCGGGAGATTGGTGAGGGATAGGATGACCATGGCGCAGAAGGCGCCCCGAATGTCTTCCTCACCGCCTTGACACATGGTGAAGCCTCCGTCTGCTTGCTTCATGCGCCCGAGAAAGTGCCACAGCGATTTGCGGTTGATGGTCTCGTAGGCTTCTTCTCCTCCGACCATGGCGATGGAGAGAGTCGCCGCATATGTGCATGCAAGGTGTGCATATTGGCCATAGCCGCCTCCAAACCCTCCATCGGGATGTTGGGCTAGTGAGAAGGTGTGCGCTACCCTATATGTAGTCAGAGACTAGGATTCAATATATCGGTTGTCATGTCCAATGCATAGATATAGAATCAAGACGGCCAACCCACCTTTTCTGGTAATCGGAAATGTCAAGTCCTAGTGCTGTCATGCTCTGAGTGGCCCAGTACACAATCCACGGCCGGGCAGCATCCATGGCAGCCGCTTGTGCCGGGTAGTCGCCAATGATCCTCTTTAACATGGCCTCGTGCTTGTCCCGTTGGAGTTTCGGTATACCAAAGGCATTAAGAGAAAAGTCATTCGGGTTGCCCTCGAGGTATGGTAGGATAACTGCTGACGTCTCATCCTCTACTTTGGTTGATTCGGTGACAAGAGAATCTTTGATCGGTATCCTGATACTTTCCAGGTATGCAATGTTGGCCTGCTCTTCTGCAGTGGCGGTGCCCATGTCTTCGTACTCGCTGTCGAGCTCTTCGTCTGAGAGTTCTTCGATCCGCTTAGATTCGGGAACGATTTCCTCCAAGCGAGATGAGGGCTCTTGTGCAGAGAAACGCAGGGGAAGCGCCATCTTTTTCACATGCGCTTATAGATCTATGGATCTAGCAGGTCTGTTGTTGGGGTTTCCGTGAGTGGCTGGCAGGAACAATGGCTTTGCTAGCCAGGAACGCTTAGTATTGTTCGAGAGCGGATGTAGCCACCCCACCAGTTGGACGGAAGATTTCACAATCTGTGTTGGTGTGCAAACCCCATGGTTCGACTGTGGTCAAGGATTGCCCTTCTTGAATGTCGCATGTCGAGAAGAATAGGTGGAGCACGTGGGGAGTAATCAGATTGGATAGTACTAGCTAGCTTGGCACTCCAGACTCGAAGCCCAGCCCATATCGATATCGATAGCAATATATCCGCGATTCCTTATCCAAGCCCCATATCCTAATTTCAACCTCACGCGTACTACAAAGCTGCTAATCTTAATCAGAAGGCCGCACACCCGCCATACCAGCCAACTCCTCTCCGACCGTCTCTCCCCCAAGCTTCAACGGCTGACACTCCTGCAACACAAAAAGCATCCTACACCACTCAGTCGGGCTATGGTTGATCCATTGATGCATGGTCCCGCGCTGAATCGCGACATCTCCCCGCTTCATGAAGCGCTTCTCGCCGCTGTCGAGTAGACATTCGATCTCCCCCTCGAGTACGCAACCGTAGTCCAAGCTCACGGTCCGGTGCATTGTGCATTCTGTGGCGGGAGGAATATCAACGTGTCGTAAGACTGTCCCACCAGAGACTACAAGTCCTGGTGCGTCATTGAGGTAGTCGCCATATACACCAAGGTCTTTGTCCTTGTTCATGTCGACAGGGAACCCTTTGGTCGTGTAACTGAGGGCGAATGCGATACCGTCGGAGTTGGGCTTCATCTTGCTCTCATCGTCGAAGGCATTGCTAAAGATAGCTTTGCCTTCATCGTTGTGGCTGGTAATATAACGGTGGATCTTGGGCAGTGCGCCGACGTGTGCCATGTTGTGCTTTTCGTGGAAATTAAGGTGATGAAGTGACTGTTACTTCTCTGATACAAGGCAAGGCAAAGCAAACTCAGATTGGTTGTCTGAGTTCGTGTAGTACGAGCTTCTCTTGATTACTCATTGATATGTTTCTAATTCTTGTTTAAATGCTTCACACTTTGTCCGAATTACTCGGGACATGGGGGATGCGCGTGGAGCCGAAGGCCGACTGTGCTTTGTGTAACTTTCCCCCCGATACTCCGAAATCTACGGAAGATAGATTTGCGATGGCTGGCGATGATCGTCCCTCCGCTCCGCCCTTCAGACTCGGTTTTTATAGGTTTTTATCTTTGTTGTCTTATCAAAACGCACATATGCGAGCTCATCACCTGCTGTGTTCTCGGTAAAGCCAGCTACACGCAGTGCTTCCCGGACTCGGTACGGATTCAGCTCCTCCAATTGGATGCACGTCACATAGACTTTTCAGCAGCAGTCAGCCTTGCTTCGCTTTCATTGCTGCTGGGAACATTGGTTCGCTATTACCCCGCAACGACGAAATGTGCGGGGCGCACTGCCCAAAGGTACGTAATACCCAAAGCATGCTAAGTGGCGCAATAGCACGTCTGTACCGAGAAACTGGAGTTGGGATTCCATGTAAGGTGCGTAACGAAATTGGTGTAGAACAGAAGGTACTTCTTTGATCAAATTGGGAAGAATCGCCACTCACGCCTCTATCTGCTGTCGGGCTATCTTGCTGCCATCTGGTGGAAGTTATCGTAACACAAACAAACTCAATATGATATACAAGTCGGTCAGGGTCAGCACTTTGCTGAACTACAGTAATGAAGGTGGTTTCGTTTGTTGATTGACTGCTTACAGTCTGTGATTATGGAGTGAACACGGTGGGTCTCGTATCGGCGTGGTTGAGCGGGAGGGAAGAAAGGACCCTCCAGTTCACCATCACCACCTTCCAGTCACCAACGGGGCGAGTCAGATTTGTCATCCCTGATCGCTACCCATTTGCTCTCCACACAATCTCAATCACACCCTTCTCGTGCAACCCCTTGCGTCTGAGCCTATCAACCGATGTCTTCGTTCTTCTTTCCCAACGCCACAAGAACATGAGTTGCCCACAAGGTCTCACAGCCGCCAACCATCACAGCTTGTGATCTTACAATCGTGACAAGTCATGCAAGAAGCAATGAGATGCAGCGCTTACTCGTTTAGATTCACCGAAGCTGAATGTGCCCAGGACCGTTGGCAGGATCTATCTTACATGCAGTGCAGCGCAGTGCAGTGCAACGCCATCTCCACCAAGTCGCCATAGTCGGTCCTCCGAACCGAGCCAAACAAGGGTCAAACCCACCCAATTTCAACGCAGCTAGCTTGCGTTATACAAATCTGGACTGGCAACTGTTCTCGTCTGTTCTAAAGTACCTAGATATGTATGTATATACATACTACTCTATATTCACTGCTACGTGGGATAACGAGGAACGTCAGCACGCCCCACACGACGCCACCAACTATGCTGGATCAGCGCTGCAAGATGTGTTATCCAGCTATGCCCCATACACAAAACCCGATCTTGAGTTCTGTTCTAAAGGCCTTGAAACGATTGCGACAGAATAGCAAAGTGTCGACAATAAGCCTTACCGTCAGACAGTCGCGAAATTAAGTGTATGACGGACACAGTGAGGAGAGTTTGGACGGAGATTTGCCGGCATGGTACAGCAAGGGTGATACCACGGTAGTACACGCACAAGTGCAGACGAGGATCGCTATTTGTTCTGGCTATCGCTGGATTAGCGGCGATATGCCGGCGGAGCATGACGGATGACACAATTGCTGAAACGGCGGCAATAATCGATAGGTTGGCTGCAAGACATTAGGGCCAAAATAACAGGCCTGGAAGCGATGTTACGCAGAGGAGACTTGACAGCATGCAGAAGATACTAGAGCAGTAACGAGCGGCTGCAAGCACGAGGGCCGCCGGCCGGGAAGTGGGCTCAGCGCGCGGAGGTTAGCATGGCATGGCAGCCATACATAGCTCGCCTCGCAGCAGAGCAATTGAGGCGATGACGATGACACGCCCTGTGAGGCGTTCAACAAGTGGTGTCGGTGAGTGTCTACATCGAGGGCAGCGTGCCGTTGTATGTTCTGGGGCCAGGTTGAGCCCGGGAGGCAAATGGTGAACCTGGTCGAGTGTAGTGTCGAGTGGCTCCACAGCCCTTCGTGTCGGTCGAGATGCTTAGATGCGCCCATGACCGAGCGTAGCGCAGACCGAGTCGCTTGGCTGCATGCCGGACTGGTCGTGCAGAGAGGCAGTCGGATGAGGGGCGCACGGGTAGCTGGCGATGGAGCGACAGCAGGTCGAGTATGTTCAATTCAGGTAGAGGAAGGGCCTCTGAGGGTTGCTTTTTGCGGCATCCCCAACGCTCTCGGCATGCTGATCCCATGGTACAGGACCCCGAGTCTAACGCTTATCGGGGCATTATCGCAGGCGGGGTTGTCTCTTGACAGGCGACGGCTTGGAGGCAGGGAAGGGCATTATTGCGACAGGCTGCGGCAGGGCGAGGCGTCAGCTTGCGTGGGTGAAGCAGGCCGGCAGCAGCCAGCGGCCAGCGGCCGAGAGGCGGAGCTGGTGGTAGTGTCTGGCATGTAACGACGAGGCGCGCAAGTGGAGCGTGTCGCTGGGCGAGCACACAGCACAGTCGTTCTCTCGCCGCTGGGCCATGTGCTCTCCCACTACCAGGCGCCGTCGTCTCTCTCCACAGCTGGCGGCGGCTCTGGCTGGACAGGTGCTCGTCTCACGGGTGTGCCAGTCTGGGAACCCTCGCCCACGCCGTCGCTCATCAGGGTTTTCCTTTGCCCTCGATTGCGAATCGAGCGGACCGCTGCAGCGCTTCTGGCGCTATCCCAGCCAGGTGCAGATCTAGTCGAGCCATTGGGGTGTGGGGCTGGGAGTGCATACAAAAAGCGGTGTGAGGCCTTGGCACCACCCGCCTACACTCTGGTCGGCCCATCGCCCGCCGTCCTTCACCGCTTACTACCAGCTCACGGAGGCTGAGAAGACTCGAACCCATTTCCTCTCTCCGTGCAAACATGGAGAACCAACACATCGACTTTGACGGGGCCATCTACGGCGTAGACGGCACCTTCGACCCATCTTTTGATCCCAACCGACAAACGTTCACTTTCCCGCAAACCTGGCCGCTGCCCATCTCACCCGGCAGTATGCATCAACAACAGCACCACGATGCTAGCCAGCAGCCCCAGCAGCAGCAGCAGCAGTCGCAGCAACAACATCAGCACCATCAGCGACGCATCACCGATTCCAGCGCCTCAAGCTCCCACAGCTCCCACGCGAGCTCGACGAGCATGACTCCCCTCCACCAGAACATGGGCCTTGGTTTCCCCGCCGCCATGCAACCCATGAACCCCATGCTGGCTACCTGGATGAACATCAACACCGACGGCGGCTTCACCCAGGACACGTATGCACAGGGCGCCATGACCATGGGTGCCGACTTCACTGCCTCGTACGGCGGGCCATTGCAAACATCGCCCGTCGAGTTTGGCATCAATTCGCATGTCATGATGAACTCCATGTCCATGGCTCCCATGAATTTCATGACTACCACCAGCATGGAGCTTCCCACTCTGACCACTGCTCCCTTCCAGATGGCAGACTTCCAGAGCGAGTTCACAAACATCTCGAGTGCACCCGACTATGCCACAAACTCCAACGCCGCCACTGCAAACAGCGTCTCCACTGGCTCACCGGGCGAGAACTGGATGGAGATCCGTTCGCTCTCGAGCAGTGACAACGGCTGGGTCGATATTGGCTTCAACCACCGCAACTCGTACGACTACTCTGAAAACTCTGCCATCATCTTCAACCCAGCTCAGTCGCTCCACATTCGCACTGGTTCCGACTCATCTACCTCAAATCACTCTGATGTACCTCGCTCAGCTCACTCCTTTAGCAGCTTCGAGGAGATTCAGTTCCCCATGCACTCGCCCCAATCAGAGACCGACAACACCCTAGACCTCATCCACTCCCACTCAGATCACTGCAGTCACGGTCACGGTCACGGATACACGCTCAGTGACCACGACTTCCCCAGCTACATCTCCCCCACACAGTCCGTGAGCCCTCCCATGGCTCGCGTAGAGCCAATTGTCATCAAGCAATCGTCGTCAAACACTGCCTCGCCAACCTCGTCGGCAGTCAGCTCCCCACCAGCCCGCCGCAGGAAGTCTCCCACCACTGCGTCTGGATCAAAGCCCACCAAGACCATTGTCAAGAAGACACCTGCTCACACCAACAAGAAGGACAACACTGGCGAGAAGCGTGTTGGCAGGAGACGTGGCCCTTTGAGGCCCGATCAGCGACAGCAAGCTCACGAGATCCGCAAGCTCCGTGCGTGCCTGCGATGCAAGTTCCTCAAGAAGACGTGTGACAAGGGTGATCCGTGCGCTGGTTGCCAGCCATCTCATGCACGCCTCTGGCAGGTCCCGTGCACGCGCATTGACATCAAGGATATTGCCTACTTTATGAAAGACTGGAAGGCCGACTACGAGCGTCATGTCAGCCTTGGCTTTTCTATTGGCAACATCAAGGGTTTCTCGACGACAGAGCGTTTGATCTACGTCACCCACGGCTATGGCCACTACCTCCCCATCATGGCTCGTGAGGTCTACGTCCGCGACGAAAAATGCTTCGGTGTCGACTGGCACGAGACGCTGAACGGTCTTCACTTTGAGATCAACACTGCCAAGCTGTCCGCCGGTATGGAGGGTATCCCTCGAGCCATGCTCTCCGACTACCTTGATCGCCACATTGATGGTGGTTTCGAGCAGTTTGTTGATGAGTACTTTGAGGGTACCTACTTCGTCACTGAGCTCTTGAAGACTGCCTACCGCTTCTACTGCCGCGAGAAGCTGCCAGTGATTCGCAAGGCACTTAAGCTTGTCCTTGCCTACAACCTGACTCTCCATGTCACCATGGTTGAGGGTCTGGGTGAGGAGGAGAATGTTCCTGGCAAGGTCGAAGACCAGCAGTCCAAGTTCTCTGGAAAGACCATTGCACCTGTCATGATCAACTTCCAAGTCAAGTGTGCTCTTGCCGACATGTGGCGCGAGCTGCAAAAGGACGTCCTCGAGGAGCTGTCTTCGCTCTACCAGTCCGTCTACAGTGGTGACAAGTTGAAAAACTGGCCTACCATCTTCATGCTCGCTGCCATCCTCCTGGCTGTGTGGGAGTTGATCCAGTTCGACTGCAACTACCGTGTCCCTGACATCAGCGCTGTCCACAAGTTCTGCGGTGAGATGGAGGGCACGCCAGTTGGTGTCATTGTTGGCCTCTTCTCGGCCATCTCCCAGAAGCTTCCTGCTTTCACCGAGTGGGACTCTAGGAAACACCACCACCTGCTCAACTCGAACCCTGCGGTTTGCGATGCCATGACCGAGGTCCGCGCGCATGTCACCAAATATGGTAAATACTATCAGCCTCCACTTGGCCTTTGCGAATGCTAACATGACCATCAGAACCATACCTTCGTTCACGAAGTGACTGCAAGTTCGACCGTACGGACTTCGACTCGCTTTCAAATAAGTTCCTCTCGAAGCTCGTCATCCGAGCCAACTAGATTTTAATCGACTTGCGTCTTCACGATATCGTTATCGTCTAATCCGTAGGCTGCACATACCCTTCACCGCCTATCTTTTACGCGCGACTCATCCACCGGCAACGCACTGCAGCCTGCTCTCACGGCACATCATACATATAAAGAACGACCCACGACTCACGTGCCCAATGATTGCAATCTAACGGCTGACGATCCCTGAACTTCAAACGATGAACGACTGTGTCTGCATTTTATTGCGATTCCCCGGTGTCCTCTGGATGCCATGTTTTCTCTGCGATCTCGGCTTGATCAATGATTTAAACAAGCTCCGGCTCCCACAACTTCCCAACTACATCACGCTCTTTACCGGGTGGCACCGGACTGATATTTTTTGTTTTTACTTATCTTTCCAAATGATCCATACGACCTTTATTGACTTTCTGAACGGAGACGGCTGACGTATGGTCCACGAACACGATGGCCATGACAACGATCACGACTATTTGATCTTTTGAAGCAAGCGAATAGGCAGAACCGGAATTGAGAGTCCTGCGTGTTTGAAGGTTTATTGTTCTTTCCTTTATCTATCTTTGCGAGCAGTGGAGTTGGAGGCGGGGTTCCTTGGATAGGTATCGCATCTCCGACACTTGTGTGCTGTCGATCGCGACAGTTCACACCAATCCTCCAAGAGAAAAATATCTTTTTCATTCTTGACGATTGTGTTATTGGCATAGCGAGCGAGCGGCTTGTTTTTTATTTTTTATCTCTCTTTTGGTCATATAAGGCTTTGACATACTCCTCCAGCAATACTAGCTCTATCCATGGTAGTCGCATGTGCTGTGAGTAAGCCACCTCTTTCATCTGAAAACGAGTATGTATCTATCACCGGGATTATTGGCATGGGAGTGGAATCTGGAAATCTATTACATTTTAAAATTATTATCATTATAGACAAAACAAAGAGTTTCTGTGAAGTTCTTGTTGGCCCGAAACAAATCGTGTGCAATTGAAACTGACTAACCAGCCCAACCATGGTAGTAAGTAGTACAACTCTAACAGCCAGAGTGTCGTCTTTTCTCCCCAGCCTCCTACTTCTGCCCCCCGATCTCCTGTCCCGCCTGTTTGGCGGGCAAGTTACTAAGAATTGCCGCATAAAAGCTACCCTTGCCTCTGCTTCTGCCCTTGTCTCTGCCCTGCCCTGCCCTGTCCCCTCTCCATCATCCCGCCTCGTCTCGAACCACCCATGCGTTTCTTCCTCCAATCAAAAACACACATACACCCGCTAACTAGTAGTCCCACGACGCAAAGAAATTCCCCACGTCAGCTCCCCCCTCCCCTCCCTCCCAAAAAAGGAAATGCGGACATTATGCCCGCCATCGTAAGTTGCAAAAAGGCGGTGTTTCAGCTTCTTCGTCCTTTTACTTTTACCTTCTTTGGGTCTGGTAGTTTCTTTTTTTTAGTGGGGGAGGAAGAGACGATGGGCTTGACTTAGCGAAGCCCTCGTTTTTTTTTTTCAAATACACTAATGTATACTAAACTTGTGCCCTTTTGCACTTGCATTTGTTGCCATTAGCCCTCGCGCATCGTTTGTCTCTCTGCCTTCGATCGATCGCTCGGAGTGATTTGTTTTTTTTTGGTCTATCATCGATTTTTTTTTGGTTGTCCGCGGTCGGTTCAACATCGGAATTTGGAAAAAAAATAAAAATAGAGAGAATACGAGGTTGTTAGTTTCAGGGTTTTATGGCATGTGTGGCGAAAAAAATGGGAATTTTCGGAAATCCCGCGTTTTTTTTGTTGGTTTGAAAAAGGGTCAGAAAAATTTCCCCCAAATCGTGGCATTGCATGTGTAGTCACAAAAAAAAGAAAACCTGGTTGGTTCTCTGTTACCGGACCGGTATTTACCACTTTGGTTGTTTTTCTACCTTTTGCTTCTTCCCTGCCCCCACAACACTTCCCCCTTTATTGTTAGTTTTGGGGAGTAAATGGGAGAGTTTTGCTTGATTCATTGTAATTTGTAAACTTCATTAAGGACAAAAAAACGGTCGCCGTACGAGAGACAGAGTTTGGCAAACGCTCACATGATAACAACGTTTATCTCATCTACAGTATTACTACATTTCTGGGTTTTGCCCAAAGTAACGGGGTTATGGGGGAAAAAAGGGGGCAGGAGGGAGATGTGAGTCACGTGGTATGTAAGGATATGGACCTAAGGGGGGTAAGTAGTATGAATGTGCAGTAAGATCGGGAAGGCAGAATTGGGTAAAGATCGAAAAAGGTAGCAGTAGTGAGTATGTAAAAGACGGAAGTGGGGGAATCCCACGACGGCTGTTGGTGTCGATCATGCATTTTTGGCGGCCCCGGAGTAGCCCGCAAACAGCGTGTGTATGCGTATGTTAGGCATGCGTGTGTGGTGTGCTCATATGTGTCACGATGGCGGGCTTGTACAGGGAAGAACCCTTTTTCCCTAGCTCCCGAGCACATCCGCTGTCTGACGTGCGGTGGAGAGGGGGTTTGATAGGGAGGCGTGAGATGATTGCACCCTCGGGACCAAACACCCAGGCGTGCATGAGAAGATGTGTGTATGCGGGCCGGAAATGTGGGGTGGGGTTGGCGGTTGCGGCGGTGGAGGAGAAATAAACACCTACATACTTTGGTTGATAACGGTGGTAGTGGTGGTGATGGTAAGAATAATGGTAGTGGCTGGATGCGCTTCCAGCTAGCCCTAAGCACTTGCCGGGTCAGGGGGTTGCGTGTATGCGTTGTCGTTGTTCATGTGGTGGGTGCTGGGCTTGCGTTCCTTAGTGCGGGGTTACTTTCCCATTCCCCCCAGCCTTCACCGGAAAACGTCAAACTGTCAAGATGTTACGCTCAGCATGTGTGTGTGCGACCGTGTGTGTGTATGTGAGGGTGTGTAACTCCCAAAGACCCTTATTCTGACAATCGATCGATTTGTTGGGTCTGGTCTGCTGCCCTGCGTTGTTTTCTTTCTATTTCATGGTACAAGCTAGCGAACGATATTTGGAAAAAGGGTAGTATTTGACTAGCGATAGTCACGCATTCACGTGGTAAACTAAGTGGTGGACAAACGGACTCCCGAACAAGCTTTTGGCTCGAGAACTGGAATCAATGGGTGGGGCTGGGTTCGGTCGGTAGTTAGGTACGTAGATGGGTAGAGTTTGGGTAGAGCTTTACTCACTCTGCGCTATCCCGCACATGATACTGCTTCTCCGCAGCCAAAAAGAAACGGCGGGAAAAAAGAAACGCATGCATGAAAAGACAAGAACCGTACCAAATGTATGCATACGGCAACTAAATGCAACCCTAAGCTAGAAAATTCTAGCTGCCCTGACAGGTAGTAATGTTTTCTTTTCTAGTGCTTGCTTCTAGAACCCAGCTGCTACATTTCGGTCTTGACCCGTTACAAACATTCTCGCATTAGCTGAGGGGGAGGAAAAGAAAAGGGAGCAAAAGTGCTTTCCGGTGGAGTGAACATTGGATTGTAGATCGTTCGATTACGTGCAGAACGCTAGCTTGGTGCGACGATAATGACGAAAGTGGTGGTGGTGAAGGTTGCTGTTGTAATGGTGTTTGTAAGTATGCATACGTACATGGTAATCTACATACACCGCAATATGCTACTCTTCATACGCGCAGACATACACACACACACACACACACAAACGTACTCCCTGTATACATTGCATGAGTGAGGCTCTAACTACATTCGTTCTTACATACATGTATGCACTTACAGCACAAGCTGCATTTGTGTAACCCGTCGGGTAACTGCAGCGTACATCTTCTCAACGGCTCCCTCCTTCCATGGCATTCTGTCTGTTTGCTTTTTCCCCTTCTTCAATCTTACACTTCAATCTGTTTTCGGCATAGATTGTATGCATGAATAGCAAGAGTACTGCGTCAACCGGATCGGGAAAACGAGGATATGTTCGTTGGTGCATTTTGCACTACTTCATAAGCATGGGGCGTGTGTAACCTGCAAGTCGTTTTGCTGTTGAGGTTGAGGTTGGGGTATGGGGATCTGAAGCGGTGTGAAGAGGGTGGGTGTGAGTGTGGGTGTGAGTGCGAGATAGTGGCGTTCGTTACGGTGTCAGCATTGTTGGGAAAATATGCGAGAAGACAACTTGGTGGAGGCATAACCATTGTGTAGACACTGGTTGGCAAAAACATGGTGTTATTTCCCCAGAGTCGATATACAGACAGTGGCATGTTGCTAAGTCCCTCTTTTCAGAACTGATAGATATCCTTTTCCAAGACGACTTGCGAATGAGTTACCAAAAAGAAAACAAGGTGTTCAGATAAAACATCACAATTCCCGCATTCTTTAGAGGCAGGCTTCAGCAAGTGCACACCCATGATATTTTTCTACATTGATGTATCGTATCTAATCGTTTTTTAGAACCCCTGCCTGAACTTGGGTACATATACCTCTTCCAGGTATTTTGCGTCTTCATCGCTAAGCTTGAAGTGAATGTTCTGTACCGCTTCTTCAATTCTTTGTTTGCTGCCCAACCCGATGATGGGGCAAACGCCCTTTTTGATAGCCCATGATGTTGCAATGCATGCCATGCTGACGTTGTTCTTCTTTGCAACCTCTTCAACTCGCTCGATAATCTTCTTGTCAATGGCGTCTTCCCTCGAATAAACGAGTAATTCCTGGAACTTATCGGTTCCTGCACGCTTTGTAGATCGATCATTCCAAGGGCGCGTGAGGGCACCACGGGCTATGGGCGACCATGGGATGAGACCGACGCCAGTGTCTTGACAGTATGGAATCTGGACGATTTGTTAGAGCGGCCCACAGAACTCTCTATACTCCAGTGCTTACCATTTCGCGCTCCTCCTCGCGGTAAAGCAAGTTGTAGTAGTTCTGCATTGAGATGAACTTGTGCCAGCCGTTCTTGTCTGCAATATTTTGCAATGTTTGGAACTCCCACGCAGCCATTGAGCTGGCGCCAATGTAGCGTACCCAGCCCTTCTCAATAACATCGTTCAGGGCCTTCATGATTTCCTCCCTTGGTGTATCACGATCCAAACGATGGATTTGTAGGACATCAATGTAGGTGCCCAATCTTTCTACGCTCTTCTCTACAGCGTCAAAGATGTGCTTGCGACTCAAGCCAACTTGGTTGACCAGCTCGGCGTCGTTGGCGGATGTTTGTGCAATAGGGATGCTGGGGTCTTCTTCGATGACGCCGAAGTAGCATTTCGATAGAATGACGACCTTGCTGCGCGGGATGTTGTACTGCTTCAGCGCTTTTGCAATGATCTTTTCGGAGATACCATGGGAGTAGATATCGGCCTTGACAGCGTTCTGTTAGCCCTGCTTTCACGTATGCGCTATCATTGCGATGATGTGTAGGAAGTCGTCTAGAGAGCAACATACCGTATCCCAGGTGTTGATACCGCACTTGTATGCATGCTCAAGCAGTGGCAAGCTTTCGGCTTCATCCAGAACCCATGGCTGCCATTTGGAAGAGCCATAGCTCATGGCACCCAAGATGACCTTTGAGACTTTGAGGCCAGACTTTCCTAAGCTATTTCGCATGAGCACACTGGCCATTGGAAGCTCCTGTTACTCATGGCAATGAAGAACTCACTTGACGTATTCCATCTTCTTCTCTGCCATTGTTGCGTGTGTGTATGGGGTCTCTTGGAAAGTCGTGTGAGTGGAGTCGTTGATGACAATTTTTCTGCGATTGTGACCTTTGCAGCGAGGCAATGGGGGATTTATAAATCAGATGGCAGTGTTATTGAAGAGAATCGCGGGGTTTGCTGTAAAAGCCGCTCAGCTCGTCCGGCCTTAGGTCAATTAAATGAGTTCCAGCTATAAAAGGCCGGGAAGCGGACTCGCCTCTGCCAATCTCCGTTCAATGATGTCGCCCTTGAAGTGGGGGTGGATTTTAGCGGAGATATTGCCAGTGGCGTCAACTGAAGTGGGGTTGTCGGAATTAAGCCGCGATAAATGGAGTACCGCGATGGCAGTAGAGACAACATCATGGTGTCGCTGTCCAACATCAACTGTCAACTTGACACAGGCATAATGTCAACAAGCCAGAGATTGTGAAGCATGTATTATGCACACGCATAATTTGTGCAAGAAGCCGCACAGTCTGAGAGGTGGATTAGTAAAGACAAATAATCACGCAGCGCATGTGTACAACAGTATTTGAGCGACCTCGAAGCCCGTAGGCAAGTGTAGATGCATTGATGAGGCTTTAGTAGCCGTATGAACTATGAATAAAACCGACCCGCTTTAACGCAGCCCGTAGGCTGAATCATGTCATAAACGCCATACCCAGAATGATATCGTAAACTGTCGTCACGCTTACTGACCGCCACGTAGACGGAGCACCAAGTGGAGCGTGGACTCCTTCTGGATGTTGTAGTCGGCAAGGGTTCGGCCATCCTCAAGCTGCTTGCCGGCGAAGATCAAGCGCTGCTGGTCTGGTGGGATGCCCTCCTTGTCCTGGAT